>NC_091130.1:37718989-37913989 GCF_040183065.1 Periplaneta americana | reverse complement strand
GCATCTGGCCTTTTCGTGTACCGCCTCTATCGTGTTAACAAATTGCGATCATGTCTTGTGTCGTTAGCGAAACAGATCCTTCCAAAATGTTGCATTCGCAGAAGTTAACGTCCTACATGTAGTGTTTAATAGAGTAATAACTTGTTGCAAGAAAAATATAAACATGTACCATATGCACGTCTTACATATTATCATCATGAAGGTATAATTATTCTTGTCTCATCAATTTCAGCATACACTCTTTTTTATGATAAAGGGATCCGAAGACTTGACCACAGGCTGATCCTTATTCTAATTACACTTCTATTCTGTGCATGATATTTTGTCGCCGAATACAGTACGCTGCATCGTGAACTTAACCCAGGCCAATAGCGAGACGAGTCCGAGGTCCAACACCGAAAGTTACTCACAAAATGTACTTGGGGGAGAACCTCGGAAAACTTCAAGCAGTTAACTTATCTCAAGGAAGATTTGAACTTGGGCCCTACAAACATTTGCTATACTTACTGTGTTGTAACAAGTTTATTATTATTGTTGTTATTATTATTATTATTATTACTATTATTATTACTATTATATATTTAGTCAACTGACCGAATACAGGTCTGAACCCTCATAAGTGATACCAACATAGCACCACTTATGAGGCAACTACACTAGGAGATAATGGGGTAGGTTGGCCAGTTCCTTTCCCCTTCATTGCATACATCGTCGCCTAGCTACATGTTCCACTAGTCAGACTTCAGTTGTATACAAACAATTGTTCTTCCTCTGACAAATTATTATTATTATTATTATTATTATTATTATTATTATTATTATTATTATTATTTAGTCAACTGACGGAATACAGGTCTGAACCCCACAAGTGACATCAACATAGCACCACTTATGAGGCAACTACACTAGGAGATAATGGGGTAGGTTGGCCAGTTCCTTTCCCCTTCATTGCATACATCGCCGATTAGCTACATATTCCACTAGTCAGACTTCAGATGTATATAAACAATTGTTCTTCCTCTGACAAATTATTATTATTATTATTATTATTATCATTATCATTATCATTAATATTTAGTCAACTGTCCGAATACAGGTCTGAACCCTACAAGTGATACCAACATAGCACCACTTATGAGGCAACTAAACTAGGAGATAATGGGATAGGTTGGCCAGTTACTTTCCCCTTCATAGCATACATCGTCGACTAGCTACATATTCCACTAGTTAGACACTTCAGATGTGTACAAACAATTGTATTTCCTCTGACAAATTATTATTATTATTATTATTATTATTATTATTATTATTATTATTATTATTATTATTATTACAGAGTGTAACAAAAGTTTCTGTAACAGTATGTTAAAATTATTCTCTTCTTTAGTTTCCATTTTCTCAGGAACCATGACCAAATTTTATGGTGTAGGAGTTGGTACTACTTGCTTGTTGTGTGATGCAATCCTTTATTAATAATTTGGCTGAAAATGTGATATTTACCATCAGAGATTTGAAAAAACTAAAATTTTCACTGTACCAGAAACTTTTGTTACACTCTGTATTATTATATAGTCAACTGACCGAGTACAGGTCTGAACCCCACAAGTGATACCAACATAGCACCATTTATGAGGCAACTAACTAGGATATAATGGGGTAGGTTGGCCAGTTCCTTTCCCTTTCGTAGCATACATCGCCGACTAGCTACATATTCTACTTGCCAGACTTCAGATGTATACAAGCAATTATTGTTCTTCCTCTGAACACATTATTATTATTATTATTATTATTATTATTATTATTATTATTATTATTATTATTATTATTATTATGTACATGTGCGAAGTCTTGTCAAATGGACAAACGTATACAAAAATTTACTGTTCTCATTGTATTTAGCACATTTTATTTCGTCTTATAAAACAGTTGATTCAAGAGTTCATCTTTACTTTGTTACAGGAAGGTAATTTCTAGTTGATATTTTCGGAAGGTTCTTTTGTAATCTATAGCATGCTGAACGGAGTTTGATCCAGTGAACCTAGGATCCAGTGTCGGCCATGGTAACCACTAGACCACAGAAGGTGGCTAGAAGGGAAGTAACTGAAGAGAGAGAATTCTTGTACATGGCACGTTGCATGCTGGGACCCCCCTCGGGACGGCATGGTGTGTCGTGCGGCTTTACCGGTCATTGTGAGTGCAGTATACTGCTCTGAATATGGAAATGACCTGACAGGGCTCCGCAGCTTGTCACGACGCTTCCCAGTCTCGTTTAGAACATTTATTGCTTGTTTTACTACGGCTGCTGAAACATCAGAATATCTTAACTAAATAACTCTTCGCTGCCGAGTCAGTATTATATTATTACCACAACAAAATCTCACTTGCTCCGATTCGCAGGAGACGCTTTGTTGGGGTTGCTGAGCCACTTGGTTTTCAGAAGTTCGGAAAAGCTCAACAAATTGCACTACAACCACTTTCTCGGTAGGTCTCCGGTACAAGTAATCTGGACAATGACAGGTACTCGTGTTTTCTTCATAATGGAATTGAAATTAATCTGACATTCAGTAGGTCTATATGATCCAGACTTTGGAAGACTAGCACACCGTATTAAATGCACTAGCATGATATTTCTGGGTATTGTAAGTGATTTAGTCGAAGGTCCATTGGAAAATCATAGAATGAGTATCAATTTCTACAGTGAGATATACGTGAAGAAATAGAAGGGTAGAATTAAAAGGAAGAAGAAAAGAAGAGCAATGTTATGATGACAGTTATAGTAATAATGGTTATAATGTTAGTAGTAATGGTAATGAAGGTACTAGAAATTATGTTGAGAAAAGCAAGAAGAGAAGGGCAATGAAGAGGATTTTGAGAAGTGAATACAGAAAAGAATAGGAAATTGATAAAGAGAGGGCTAGGAAGTTGACGGAGAGGAAACTGGAAAGTTGGTAAGAGAAGACTGGAAAACTAATAAAGAGAATGCAGAGAAGTTGATAAAGAGAAGACTAGGAAGTTGATATAGATAAGGATGGTAAGTTGATGAATATAAGGCTAAGAAGTTGATGAAGAGAAGACTAGAAAGTTGATAGAGATAAGGATGGTAAGTTGATGAATATAAGGCTAAGAAGTTGATGAAGAGAAGACTAGGAAGTTGATAGAGATAAGGATGGTAAGTTGATGAATATAAGGCTAAGAAGTTGATGAAGAGAAGACTAGGAAGTTGATAGAGATAAGGATGGTAAGTTGATGAATATAAGGCTAAGAAGTTGATGAAGAGAAGACTAGGAAGTTGATAGAGATAAGGATGGTAAGTTGATGAATATAAGGCTAAGAAGTTGATAAAGAGAAGACTAGGAAGTTGATAGAGATAAGGATGGTAAGTTGATGAATATAAGGCTAAGAAGTTGATGAAGAGAAGACTACTAAGAAATTGATAGAAATAATGATAGTAAGTTGATTAAGATAAGCCTAAGAATTTGATGAAGAGAAGAAGACTAGGAAGTTGATAGAGATAAGAATGGGAAATTTATGAAGATAAGGTTAAGAAGTTGTTAAAGAAAATAAATAAATTAATTAATTAATTATGGTTTATTTAACGACGGCGCTCGCAACTGCAGAGGTTATACTGTTCTCCAACCAGGAGAAAGTCTCAGGGGAATGAGACGCAGCGGGGTAATGCTGTGAATGAATGTTGATGTCATAAGATGCCATAAGGTCACACACGTGGGTACATGCATCTCCATTGACTAACTCTCAAAGCATAAACGATAACAATGATACACTCATATTTATACTACCCTAGTTACAAAATTAGATTACGGTTAATTTCCTGGTCTTTTAATCCCTCCATACAGGAAATAACATATGCAAGAGAGCGCATGTTTTTTTTAAATTGATGTTGTAACGGTAATATTATCTATCTACTTCGTTCCAATAGATGACGCAATAGTAAGCACATTCCTTTCACGGTTAATCTCCTGTATCAGCATCGCCGGTGTGCCGGAATTTTGTCCCACAGGAGTTCTTTTACATACCAGTAAACCTACTGACATGAGCCTGTCGCATTTAAACACACTTAAATGCCATCGACCTGGGCCGGGATCGAACCCGCATCCTCTAGCATAGAAGACCAGTGCTATACCAACTACGCTACCGAAGCCGACTAAAGAGAAGAAGGCTAGGAAGCTGATAGAGATAAGGATGGGAAATTGATGAAGATGAGGCGAAGAATATGATGAAGAAAAGACTTAGATGTTTATAAAGGGAACGTTGAGAAGTTGAAGAGGAAGCTGAGAGGTGATGAAAAGAGAAGGCTGGGAGGTTGATGAAGAGATGAATTATGAAGTTCATGGAGAGATAAAAGTTGTTGAAGGAGAGATGAACTATGAATTTGATGGAGAGAGAGAGAAAGCATGAAGTTGATGGAGAGATGAAAGTTGTAGTTGATGTAGAAATAATTATGCAGTTGGTTGAGAAACCAATGGTGAAATTGATGGAGAGACGAATCGTGATGAAGAGACAAATGACGAAGTTTATGAGAAAAGACTGGCGACGTTGATGAAGAAACTCATGACGAAGTTGATGGAGACGAATTACGACGCTGGAGAGACGAATGACGAAGTTGACCGGAAGATGTGTGACGAAGCTGATGCCTATATGTATGACATGTTGACGGAAAGATGTATGGCGAAGTTGATGGAGACATGAATGACAAATTTTATGGAGATATGAATGACAAAGTTATGGAAAGATACTTGAAGAATTTGATGAAGAGATGAACGACGAATGACAAAGTTGATGTAGAGATAGAATCATGAAGTGCAGGGAGAGATAGAATCATGAAGTTGATTGATGAATTTGACTGAGAGATGCAATGATGGTTTTAAAAGAGAGGTAAAATGATGAAGTTGGCGGAGAGATGAATGGTGAAGTTGAAGGAGAGATGTATTATGAAATTGATGAGGTAAAGTAAAAATCAATTAATTCATAAAGAAGACGCTGAAGAGATAGATTGTGATGTTCAAAACGAGGAGAGCAATTTTACTTTAAAAATAAACAAAAACTAGACAAAGCAAAAAAAAAAAAAGAATAAAATAAAATAGATTACAACAATGAAGAGACATGATAAGTTAATGGAGAGGAAGGATAAAATCGCTTAGAAAAGTAATAATAATAATAATAATAATAATAATAATAATAATAATAATAATAATAATAGTTTTTATTTTCCCTGGCATAGTTAAGGCCATCAGGCCTTCTCCTCCACTCAACCAGGATGAAATCTCATACAGAAAAATACATACCGTTATACAAATATTAACTTAAAATAATAATAAACATAATAAAGTAAAAAAGAGAGATTGAATACATAAACACAATCAGTATTAACTTTAAAATAATAACAATAAAGATATATATGTATATAATAAAAAAGAGACTGAATACATAATCACAAACAGGAAAATACATTTAGTATTCAAGTATTAACTTAAAAAAAAGAATTAATACATTATGAATATAATCCCACAACTAAAGGATTAGTACAATTAATATGATCAGCACAGCACGTGTTACATCGAGACAATAACAATTACCTAGATATTAGTGTTAATGGAAAAATAAAGTAATGACTGTGTAAAATAATAATGATAATAATAATAGTAATAAATAAAAATTATACCTAAAAGAACTAACACTGTGCATTTAAAATATTTCTAAACAACCTCATTTTAAACATCTGAGGACTAAGTCTACCCCTGATTTCCAGCGGCAGCGAATTCCATGAGCGGGCCATGGCTATTGAAAAAGAACTTGAGTACAGAGATGTCTGATGACGTGGTATTGATAGCAACAGATTGTGCTGTGAACGTGTATTTCGATTATGATGTGAAGCTAGGAGAGTAAACCGAGAGGCAAAGTAGTTGGGTGTGGAATCATGTATAATTCGATATAACAGGAAAAGAGAATGTACTAAACGTCTATCTTGCAAGCGGAGCCACGAGAGTCGTAGAAAATATTCCGATATATGATCATGTCGGCGGATATTGAAAATAAATCGGACGCAGACATTATGTACACGTTGAAGTTTTTGAGAAAGTAGTTATGAAGGAGGTTATTGTGTTGTTAAGAAACAAAAATGTAACTGATAATGAAAGAGGAATAGGGAAGACTTAAATCAAAATTCAGTAGCTGACAGATTTTCATCAAAATGACCGCACTTCGATTCCTGAAGGTGTGCGATAATTGTAGTTGTACAAAACGACTATTACATATCACCGCTTTCGCATGAACTCCTTTATCGATATATCACCTCAACGTCAATCAACCGACTTTAAGGACATTGGACAATGAACTACCGCTACCACAATCACTCCAACATGAATATTACAGCTGAAGTTGAAAGCATTGTCCAAAGAACAACAGTTTAGTATCTCTTTTGTGTGAATGCGGTATCTAGAAGATGTTCGGTGACAGGCCGTTTATCCCTGAAGTTCTGGGTGTTTCTTCCACTTACTCTAATATTCTGTAATTTATAAAAAGATGGAACTAGTTTAACTTCGTTGTCTGACTGAAAAAGTCTGATGGTTACACTTGAAAATCACTGGTTTGGGGTATGATGTCATGTGGGCCTCAGCTTGTCCCACTCTCCCCCCCTCCTCCTCCCAGACCCCCGCGGGCACATCACAATTGGCTGTGAGAGGTTTCTTGTATTCGGTGGTATGAACGTAGTAATTGGAACAACGGCTTAAGTGACATTTTGTGCAAGATTGCTCAGTATTAAGTCTGTGAAATTTGAATTATTTTGTATTAGCAGATCTTAGTAAGCCAAAACACACTTACTTAACTTACTTACTTACCGGCTTTTAAGGAACCCGGAGGTTCATTGCCGCCCTCACATAAGCCCGTCATTGGCCCCTATCCTGGGCAAGATTAATCCATTCTCTATCATCATATCTCACCTCCCTCAAATCCATTTTAATATTATCCTCCCATCTACGTCTCGGTCTCTCTAAAGGTCGTTTTCCTTCCGGCCTCCCAACTAACACTGCCAAAATATTCTTACTTAATTACTTACTTACTTACTTACTTACTTACTTACTTACTTACTTACTGGCTTTTAAGGAACCCGGTGGTTCATTGCCGCCCTCACATAAGCCCGCCATTGGTCCCTATCCTGGACAAGATTAATCCATTCTCTATCATCATATCTCACCTCCCTCAAATCCATTTTAATATTATCCTCCCATCTACATCTCGGTCTCCCTAAAGGTCTTTTTCCTTCCGGCCTCCCAACTAACACTGCCAAAACATTCTTACTTACTTACTTACTTGCTTACTTACTTACTTACTTACTTACTTACTTACTTACTTACTTACTTACTGGCCTTTAAAGAACCCGGAGGTTCATTGCCGCCCTCACATTAGCCCGCCATTGGTCCCTATCCTGAGCAAGATTAATCCAGTCTCCATCATCATATCCCACCTCCCTCAAATCCATTTTAATATTATCCTCCCATCTACGTCTCGGTCTCCCTAAAGGTCTTTTTCCTTCCGGCCTCCCAACTAACACTGCCAAAACATTCTTACTTACTTACTTACTTACTTACTTACTTACTGGCCTTTAAAGAACCCGGAGGTTCATTACCGCCCTCACATAAGCCCGCCATTGGTCACTATCCTGAGCAAGATTAATCCAGTCTCCATCATCATATCCCACCTCCCTCAAATCCATTTTAATATTATCCTCCCATCTACGTCTCGGTCTCCCTAAAGGTCTTTTTCCTTCCGGCCTCCCAACTAACACTCTATAGGCATTTCTGGATTCGCCCATACGTGCTACATGTCCTGCCCATCACAAACGTCTGGATTTAACGTTCCTAATTATGTCAGGTGAAGAATACAATACGTGTATTCTGTGTTGTGTAACTTTCTCCATTCTCCTGTAACTTCATCCCTCTTAGCCCCACATATTTCCCTAAGCACCTTATTCTCAAACACCCTTAACCTATGTTCCTCTCTCAAAGTGAGAGTGCAAGTTTCACAACCATAAAAAACAACCGGTAATATAACTGTTTTATAAATTCTAACTTTCAGATTTTTTGACAGCAGACTGGATGATAAAAGCTTCTCAACCGAATAATAACAGGCGTTTCCCATATTTATTCTGTGTTTAATTTCCTCCCGAGTATCATTTATATTTGTTACTGTTGCTCCATGATACTTGAACTTCTCCACCTCTTCAAAAGATAAATTTCCAACCCTTATACTTTCATTTCGTACAATATTCTGGTCACGAGACATAATCATTAACATAACTCCTATGACTGTTAACAGAAGTTAACTTTAATCGATTCAGGGCAGATCTTGTAAGATTTCTGATCGAAAAGATTGCTGTGGACAAGTTTATTTTACGTACTTCGATTATCCTATGTGTTGTCAAACTGAAATATCGCCGTACTATGCTGTATTACCATGTACATAGATTTCTTAGGTAGTGACGTTAAGTAAATAATTTGTAATTATTGCTTATCTTCGTTTATATAAGTGTGTATTGGCACCAGGATTGGGACTTTAAGTGTAAAAAAGGTTATTTACATTACAGTAAAATACGCTTGAATAATGCGTAAATAACGTAATAAATGTAAAATACGTAAAAAAAAACCTCCAAGAACTTTTATTATTAGTCTATCTTAGTTTAGTTTGTCATGAAAATTTACCGTTTGAACTGTCAACAAATCTAGCTTATATCTCGAGGGTACCAATTAGGCAATACACACATAACCTACGATCAACAAAGACAGTAATGTCAGTGGAAGCGAAGATTGCTGGTAAAATTCGTGTTCTGGGAATAATAAGTTAATTAAATAGTAAAATATCACTGCAATCGAAAAGTATTAGGAATAAATATGAATAAGAAACATAATGTTTCCTTCCCAGGCAGGTTTCTTAGTTACCAGTCTATCGTGCTCTGGAGTGAACAAGGCTCTGAAATCAGCTACAAGGGTCGGTCCGGTTTTTTTGTGCCACTACTGTACATATTACAATGTATGTATCTACTTACTTATTTACTTACGGCTTTTAAGGAACCACAAGGTTCATTGCCGCCCTCACATAAGGTCGCCTTCGGTCACTATCCTGAGCAAGATTAATCTAGCCTCTACTATCATATCCCACCTCCCTCAAATCCATTTTTATATTATCCTCTCATCTACGTCTCGATCTCCCCAAAGGTCTTTCACCCTCCGGCCTCCCAACTGACACTCTATATCGTCGTTTTTCCTGCAATAATTCCTATGTGACATATTTATCGATTTTCAGTTTTTTTATCTATTAAATAACTTAAATTGTGATACAGCAAATAATAAAATCTCCTATATGTACTTATATTTCTTTGTTTAGAAAATGTAAGAATTCACAGTCTCCTATATACGGCTGCCATAGGATGAATAAATATGTTTTTTGTTCCTACTGCAAAATGTTATATTTTGCACATAGGAGTTATTGCAGAAACAACGGTGATATGCATTTCTGGATTCGCCCATGCGTGCTACATGATCTGGCCATCTCAAACGTCTGGATTTAATGTTCCTAATTATGTCAGGTGAAGAATACAATGCGTGCAGTTCTGCGTTGTGTAACTTTCTCCGTTCTCCTGTAACTTCATTCCTCTTAGCCTCAAATATTTTCATAAGTATACGAAGTATATGAGGAAGTTCAATATATTTCTACGGAAGGATCTACACGGCGTGCTGACATCATAATAATTGACCGAGAAAAAAAAAATGGTCTCATTCTTGACCCCACTGTAAGGTTCGAAATTAATGAAGATCAACCAAAGCAGGTACATCAAGAGAAACACGCTATTTACCTTCCATGCTGTGATGATCTCAGTCACAAATATAATATTCAAGATTGGAATGTCATTGGACTTATGTTTGGTGCGCGAGGAACAATTCCCAAATTTAAAGGTTCCTGATAAGACTCTTCAGACAATTGCATCAACCATTTTAAAATCTTCGTTGAACATCATCAATCACCATCTCTATTCATCTTTATAATATTCAATGTATATTATTTATTTTCAATAAATTTTTATCGTTTTGATAGCTATAAAATCTTGCCGCAGAATATTCTTTTTTAAAATTTAATTATGTATTTTTTTTTTAACATTCATTTACATTTTCTTTTTTGTTCATTTGAATTGATTAGAATGCCGATATTTTAAATCCAAGATTTGGACGGCTATCATTTCGATGATATTCTCTCTCTCTCTCAAACACCCTTAAATTCTGTTCCTCTCTCAAAATGAGAGTCCAAGTTTCACAACCATTCAGAACAACAGTAATGTTTTATAAATTCAAACTTTCAGCTTTTTTAAGAGCAGACTGGATGACAAAATACATCTCAACCGAATAATAATGTGTGTGTCTACAGTAGATATACCTATATATACATGTATATGTGTATGTAATAGTAATATGCGTTACAAGAGCGGCATGTTGAAGTTTTCATGTTCGAGGAAAAGTTTGAAAAAGCGAAACGTGGTTGAGCTTTTTTAATTTCCGAGAATTGAAAGAAAACATACCGCTCGTGTATCGTACATTATTTTGTGCGAAGATCGTTTATTACATACCTGAAAGAGGAATTTCTAATTAGTTGCAATGAAATCTCCATCTTGGTTTCTGTTCAATGACGGCACATTTGCAAAACAAAAATATCTATCTTCAATATTGTTGCTTTAAAATTTTTTCTGTGCTTACTATACTCCAGCAGGCCGTGATATGCGTCTGTCTTTTTTTTCCCCAGTATGTGATGAGTCTGGAATCTTGTTGATTTTTCCATGGCTTCCTTAATGTTACTTGCATCACGAATGCAGTAACTTTAGTGGAGTTGTAGAGTTTACTTAATTTTTGCAAATATTTAAAAACAATAATTAACAGCGCAATTTAGGTGAAATTTCAGTGGTAAGTTTCCAATTTATAATTATTACTATATTGAACGTCTCTAAAAATAATATGTTAAAAGCCTAAAGCAGTAAAATCAATATGTCACTTAAGCGGTAAGAAGAGGGAAATTGTTGTGTGTGTTAGGTTGGGAATACTGAATGTGGAATTTTAGACTTTCCGCGGATTGGTTTTGTGCGGAAACCAAGCAAATACGCACGATCTCGCATAAAAATATTCTCAACTGAGTAATAATATATCTACAGTAGATATTTCTATATATACATGTATATGTGTATGTAAATATAAATGCACAGTATGTATGTACCTGTAGCCATGTATAGCCTATGAAGTAATTGTGTATTTGCATGTGTGTATATTTCTCTCAAAGCTCTGTCGTAACTAAACCGTCGTCCAAGACAGGACTACTGGTACAAGAAAAATTATATCCTCCGTCAAGTAACACATGAGTATGTGGCCTTCGTGAAGGACTAGACCTAGAGAGTTATTGCTTATTCACGAAGAGACTCCTAAATACTATAGGGCAAGTTTTGATGATGGATCTCTTAGTTTATATATGTACACAATGACGTTAAAAAGAAAAGAAAAAAAATAGTTGTGCTGAGAAAATGTGGCAACGTAGTATGCTGGTTGGCAGCAGGGGAGATTGCCTCTAGTCGGGATGGAAGGAGTCAAGGCCAGCTGGCCAGCGATAGCTGTGGATCTGGATACGTCGTGGACCAAACTCATTCTCTGCTCGGAGTCTTATTCGACGTGATGAATTTTAGCCGTCCCTTCCACGTATCAAAACTCGTAATTGGGGTTAATTCAGTCAAGTGCTCCATATGAACTTTCATGCACTAAATTTATTGTCACAAATACGCGAATTATGTATTTGTACCTACATTCAAATACATAGATATTTATTTATTTTGTTTTCATAGTTTACCCAACATCAGTAAGGGTAAACTACTTACAAATAACAGTAAGGTAGCAATTAAAACTGTAAACTTTTACTAATTAAATTAAATTGCATACAAATTTAGCTTTTCGTATTATGGCAGATATAAATGTACTTCTAGAACTATAAATATCACATTTATTAAAATATGATTATAATGACTATTACACTTTTACTACGTCATACTACTTTCGACCAATAAAACGGTACGAAAGGACGTATTTCAACCAATAATGGCTGCTTATCGCACAATTTTATCGCATCCCTAGCATTTGTTTAATTTTATCGCGTCCATAGCATTTGTTTAATTTTATCGCGTCCCTAGAATTTGTTTCTTTGTTTGCCAACATTTCAAACTGCACTGGTCTGGACGTCAAAAAAAAAAAAAAAAAACAGAAAACAGAAAATTACAAACCACTCCAGTCGATGCATAGCAGTTTCAAATATGACTCGCATTGGCATTCAAGAACAAGAATTAATAAAGATCACTGGTCATACCTATGCATCTTCCCTGAAATCCTATTTACAAATAAATGAAGAGCACCATTCGGAAATTCTGAATAAGTTGAGGAATAAACCATGTACATCAACGAGTTCCACTTCTTTTAAGCACACGTCTAATATACAACACTAACATCAACACTAAAACATTCAAATTTGAAAATTGTACTTTCAATAATTGTTTTTTTTTTTATTATTCATGTTTATTTTTTATTTCATCATCGTCAATTAAAATATTTCTTGTTTATTTCATCGTCCCTAATTAAAACTTTTCTAACACTTGTTTATATTATTTAGGTTATGTTATAGGTTCTGCTATATGATATTATGGATAGTCACGTATCAGAGATTGTTTAATATACTAAGATTTATTGAAAATCATGTGTCAAGTGACGTTGATTACTGGGATCCGGATAATTGAAGTGGAATGCAAGCATGCATCTAGCGTTTGTAATGTTGAGATGGTACAATAATATATTTGAAGACAGTTGTATTTTCGTAAGTCAATTAATATTTTATTGTATTGGAGTACTTCGTCACTCCTAATCTTTATATGCTTTCTTCTAATTGTGTAATAGTCAATTAAATCCCACTCGAGTTTTGATTTTCTCTAGATAAATCAAAACCTCTAATGAGATTACTGTTGATAACAACTTCTATATATGTATGTGTATGTATGTATTTATTCACACTGCAAATGGGTATATACCCGGTGGCTGTGATAAGTAATTACACTCAATAATGACAATTAATAATAAACACAACTAATAAAAAACAATAATAATTAATAATAATGATAAATAATAATAGTAGTAATAATAAAAAATAATAATAATAATGATGATGATAATAATAATAATAATAATAATAATAATAACAAGAACAAGAACAAGGAGCATCCTAAATTAAATGAAGCACGATCACTTAAAATAACATTTAAAGTAAATCTAACTTGTATCTTAACCCTAAGTTCATACCTGCACAAGTACCTTTCGGCACTACACTTAGGGGAGAGTCGGTTAGTATCGGACAGCGGGTAATATCGGACAGTGAGTTTCTTTCATCTACCACACGATGATAGTACCTGATTGACATGGTTACGTTTCTGTGATGTCGCATAGAGAAACGTAACCATGTCATTCAGGTACTACCATATGGTGGTAGATGAAAGAAACGCACTGTCCGATATTACCCGATGTCCGATACTACCCGACACTCCCCTATATCTCTAACAACTCCCTCACTGCACTGATTCTATCCTGATTTCACTTCACTGACACAAACACGCTTCACTTACACAATAGACTTCACTGACACTACACATTTCACACTTCACTGACACAACACACTTCCTCACTGATACAACACTTCAAATAATAAAATATCAATTACACCCTTTAAATAGTGTGTATAATATACTACCGTGTCCACACCTGTGGAGTAACGGTCAGCGCGTCTGGCCGCGAAACCAGGTGGCCCGGGTTCGAATCCCGGTCGGGGCAAGTTACCTGGTTGAGGTTTTTTCCGGGGTTTTCCCTCAACCCAATACGAGCAAATGCTGGGTAACTTTCGGTGCTGGACCCCGGATTCATTTCACCGGCATTATCACCTTCATTTCACTCAGACGCTAAATAACCTGAGATGTTGATACAGCGTCGTAAAATAACCCAATTAAAAAAAATATACTACCGTCTATTAGTAAAGTCCTTAAGCCTATTTTTAAATACTTTTTGGTTATTGGTAAAGCCTTTAGTAAGTCTGCAGGTAAAGCATTCCAGTCCCTGATAGTACGATTGAGAAAAGAAAACTTTCCACTGTCCGTCCTCTGTCTTCTTTCCCTCCATTTATATGAGTGGTCGTTCCTTGAAGAGTAATTTGGTATTATTTATATTATAATTTGTCCTGGGACACATTAAAGAACGTTTTATTTATTAATCCTATTTCCACAATTACGAAGTTAAAATTCTGATAGATTAATTAACTGTTTGCAATTACATTCATTTACAATTGAATGAAAGAACATACTGTTATAAATGGTTGAGGATTTTTCCGGGGTTTTCCCCTCAACCCAATATGAGCAAATGCTGGGTAACTTTCGATGCTGGACCTCGGACTCACTTCACCGGACCCTAAATAACCTGAGATGTTGATACAGCGTCGTAAAATAACCCACTGAAAAAAAGTCATAAATAACCCTACGTAATTTGAAAGTATTATAATTGTAAACTTTCATAGGCATAGTATATTGAACATAATTTTCATGTAGCTCAGTGGATATTTGCCATTTCGTCTAAATTAAAGTAACGTAAGAAATTGTTTTGTATTTTTTCAATTAATGTAGTATACTTAATAGTAATGGGGGACCAAACAATTGATGCATACTCTAATTTAGATCAAACAAAGATTGAATATGAATATGTTCATGTCTTGACATTTTTAAAACCTGAAGACTTATATGTTGATGCTACTACATTATTTATGTGATTTGTGAAAGTTAGCTTACTATCTAATTATACATCCAAATCTTTGACAACTTCCACTCTTTTCAGTAAGGCACCGCCTTACATAGCTATACATAACGCGCATTCATACAAATAGTCTATAAAAGTACGGCTGTGCGTACATACGTAAATATATAATAATAATAATGATAATAATAATAATAATAATAATAATAATAATAATAATGACTAACCGATTTTTAATAACAGACCAACACTTGATTTAATATTGCAAAGTAAAATGAATAAATGCATTTTATGAGATAAACGAATTTTCCTTATAAATGACAGGAGAGTCCAGGTACCGCGTTCTTGATTTTTTCTGAGTTAAATTGTCGAGCCAACAACTGATTTGTGCAAATATATCAATTTTTTTCAAATTGCCGCTTGGTCTGTTGTTGCATATCTCCGTCCAAATATCTCAAAGAATTACACCCTGAAATTAATACATTACTTATGGTTCACTCTGTATATATGCAGACATGCTTGTATACATACATACATACATACATACATACATACATACATACATACATACATACATACATACATACATACATACATACATACATAATGAGTTTAGAAATGTGCAGTGTTAAAAATGTATGATACAACATAAGAATGATACATACATAGACATTTTAAGTAAATTAAGATTAACAAATTGTAAAGATTGTATATATATTTGTACTGGATAGAACAGGGCTGGGCACATTACGTGATCAGAGAAATGAGCGCTGTGTGCTTTAAAGAGCGCATCTTGCGAGCGCTGTAACGTAAGCATACTGTACGTCATTCAGTGTCGGTGCAGTGGTGACTCTGCAGTATGACGACGAACTTTGAAGACGGAGCTTCCGCTCATACACTAAAGCGTCCCGCTACTCCCAATGCTTTTAATGTATCATGGGAGGAGGAGTTCTTTTTGGTAGAGAGCAGTGGATTAGCAAAGTGTTTAATTTGGCATAAAACGCTCCAACTGATTAAGAAGTTCAATATCCAACGACATTATTCTTTACATCATGCTACTGAATATGGTAAATATGTTGGTAATGAACGCCATAAATTAATACAACTTAAAGAAAATGTTTCTCAGGTACATTATACTCGTATTAGAGTATCTATTTGATATTTGCATTGCATTATAAGTTATTATACATTTAGTAATATATAAGTTGAAATTATACAAGTATTATGATATATCATAGTATAGTATATTACAGTTCATGATATATATCATATGATATATCAAGAACTGTAATGTACTATACTATGATATATCATAATACTTGTATAATTTAAAATTATATAGGCCTATTACTAAATGTACTATAATAACTTATAATGCAATATAAATATCGAATAGAAACTCTAATATAATGTACCTGAGAAACATTTTTTTTAAGTTGTATTAATTTATGTTCATATATCATATCATATATCATATCATATCATATCATATCATATCATATCATATCATATCATATCATATCATATCATATCATATCATATCATATCATATCACATCATATCATACCATATATTATATTATATTATATTATATTATATTATATTATATTATATTATATTATATTATATTATATTATATTATATTATATTATATATTATGTATTAACAGGATGGCAATAATGCACTTAGTGAATCGGCTATGAGAATTAGCTACAAAATTTGCCACGAAATTGCAAAGGAATTGAAAACATTCAACGAAGGTGAATTCATTAAGCGATGTTTAATTATATTGGCAGATGAACTCTGTCCACAGCAAGTAGGGGAAGTGGAAGCCATACGCCTTCTCGTAGAACCATGGTGAGGAGATTGCAGTATGTGCGTATGGGTTATGTAAATAAGCCTAATGATTTGTGTGTGTGCATAGAGCGAAGTTAATTTCATTAAATTAATAAGAGTGTTATAAAGTCTGTACTGTACAATAGATTGATGTAAAATTCTTATAAACTATAATGTACTGACAGACTGAATGAATAGAACAACCGTGGCTCTTGTTATATTAATGCAGGGAAGGTAGCTGTAATGCGAGTCCGCCACTGCGTGAGCGTTCTGCTCTGGCTTGGAATTGAAGTGCCTTGCGGAGCGAGAGCAGCTCTGGCCGGCTAGACTGAGCCGCTCTCATGCCCGGCCATGGCATAGAAAGTGAAAGCATGTAGTATTACTTAGGTAATGGGGCATGCTGTAATTATATAAAAGTACATACATACGTACACACATACATACGTACATACATACATACATTCTACCTACATACCTACATACATACATACATACATACATACATACATACATACATACATACATACATACATATATACATACAGAGGCCTGCACTATTTGTGCCAGGGAAAATTTCGCGAAGTCTTTTCTGGATTAAGTACGGTTTTCCCTTCCCTTAGTGGTTCCAAGTGAATTCGCTATCATATTCAGAAGACGCAAGTTAACAGTGTATGCACTATGTGCTGGAAAGATGAGGTTTTCCCATTCAGAGCACGCACAACCAAAGTGGCGCCGTCGTACTCATGTTAGAAGGTTTTAACATGGGAGGAAGAGAAGAAAGAATCACCCGAAAATCAGGCATGAAAATTCCGCACTGGTGGCAGGCCTAGACTAATGTGTTGCAGCTTCCGTCACTCCGACGGAACCGAGAATTAGGTTGCGCCGCGTTTCTCGGCTTCCTCGAGATGTGGAGGCGCAGTTGCTAGTAGGCCTACGCTGCGCGAGTTACGACAGTTCCAATTAGACATTAAAACATTGGTTAATGAATGAATGAATTAGTTAATTAATTCATTTCATCTATATATTGAATTATTAATTAATTAATGTGCTAATTAATTTATACATTCAAATATAAATTAATACCGAGCGGCTAGCGGAGTGGTAGAGGGCTGGCCTCGCATTCGGGAGGTCCGGGGTTCGATCCCAGGGGCCGGCAATCCTAACTGAGGTTTTTCATGGTTTCCTCAGTTATTTCCAGGCAAATGCCGGGATTGTACCTCTTGAAAGTCCGGCCACGGACGGCGATCCTTCCCTTAATCCTTTCATATGTCTGAGTGAATGCTGTGTAATGTCTTAAATGTTTGTGTTGTATCGGAGGTGGCCCTGGCACTGAACTGATCCCTCGTCCGGGGAGGCCCTCCATATCCTTGTGTGGTCAAAAAAGTATGTATGTGATCCATAGTAATTCCTCTCCCGACAGGTCGCGGCCCTGTAAGGCCCGGGTGGCGTGGGTCGTGTAAATGAACCTACAAGGGAGAGAAAGAAAGAAAGAAATATCAATTAATTACGACTTTAATTGACCTGCACATTAAAATATTAATTAATTAATTCGCTGGAATTTATTTATACATCTCAACATTACTTCATCAATTAATTCACTGATTCATTTAGGAATTTGTCGTTTTAACGTAGAATTAAATATTTGAGCTCAGAAATCACTTGTAAGAATGACAGCCATAAAGAAATTCAAAAACGCATAATGGCTTCAAATAGATGTTTCTTTGGACTTAGAAAACATTTTAGATCACATTTATTAACAAAGAAAACCAAACTACTGATTTATAAAACTCTTATAAGACCAGTAATTACATATGCTTCAGAAACTTGGACTCTTTTTAAAGTCAGATGAGAAATCTCTGGTTATTTTTGAGAGAAAGATACTAAGAACTATTTTTGGGGCTGTGAAAGAAGGTGATACTTGGAGAAGAAGGAGAAATTGTGAATTGTGTGAATTATACAAGGAACCTGACTTAGTGAAGTATATTAAAATTAATAGATTGGCCTGGGCTGGACATTTGATACGTGTGGACAATAATAAAACTGTTAAAAAGATCTATAGGACACAACCATTACAAACAAGAAAAGTTGGAAGACCGAAATTAAGATGGGAAGATGATGTCTTGCAAGATATTAGAATTAGTAAAATTAGGATTTGGAAGAATTTAGCAGCAAATAGAGAAGTCTGGAAGGACATTCTGAAGAAGGCTAAGGCCCATATTGGGCTGTCATGCCATGTATGATGATGATGATGATGATCGAATAATTTCAAGGGAAAAATTGTTCCGGGGCAGGGTATCGATCCCGGGACCTCTGGTTGAACGTACCAGCGCTCTACCAACTGAGCTACCCGGGAATTCCACCCGACACCGTCTCAACTTTTCCCTTTATATCCACACAACTCGCGTGGGCTGACGAAACGCCAGAGACCCACATCGAGTGCACACAATCTCTGTGTGACTTGGAATAGTGGTTTTCTGTTAACATACACAGTGACGTATATATTATGCAAATCTAATCTTTCAGGTAAAGCTCCCTGTAAAGCAGATTTGAATAATTTCAAGGGAAAAATTGTTCCGGGGCCGGGTATCGATCCCGGGACCTCTGGTCAAGTCTGCTTTACAGGGAGCTTTACCTGAAAGATTAGATTTGCATGATGATGATTTACGAATATAGACTCAAACATTAACTCATTAATTCACAAATAACCTTTCAGCTATTTCATTTAATTAATTTGATAATTAATTCATTCAGAAGTTATTCAGTCACTTTCATTCACTTGTTAATTTATTAATTCAATCAGTCATGTACTGATTTATTCATTCACTTACAGTATATAACCATACAATTAATAAAATCATTAATTAATTAATTAACTCATTCATTCATTGTAATAGAACATGCGAGATCCCATAACCTGTCCTCATATCATATCTCCAAATTCCAAACCGCCTTCAACATCTTATTTTTATTTATTTTATTGGATTAGTTTACGACGCTGTATTAACATCTCAGGTTATTTAGCGTCTGAATGAAATGAAGGTGATAATGCCGGTGAAATGAGTCCAGGGTCCAGCACCGAAAGTTACCCAGCATTTGCTCGTATTGGGTTGAGGGAAAACCCCAGAAAAAACTTACCCAGATAACTTGCCCCGGCCGGGATTCGAACCCGGGCCACCTGATTCGCGGCCAGACGCCCTGACCGTTACTCCACAGGCGTGGACTTCAACGTCTTTCCCTATTATATACTAACTAGTGGCTTGTGCAGCAAATGCTGCAAACTAAGTTCATTAGACGTTCAAATAAACATTTTTCAGATGTATTTTCAATGAAGAATACCAGACATTCTGAAAGTTATTTGCTTCCATAATAATGAAAGATACTCTCTCTCAAGCCAATACTGAAGAGAACCATGCATTTAAATATCTAATTACACCACACCGCCTTAAATATATGAAAAAGACCCAACCCCACTTGATTAATAACTATAAACATTTTTTGATGTTTAATAATATTATTATCTTACGTAAGTTTTATAGCTTTCAGTAACATATACTGTACTATATATACTATATAGCCGCCACTCAGTAAAATATAGAAATCAAAATCTAATTTAAGTTATTCTCTACATCTACTTAAATAACCCCAAAACGTTTCACTTTCATATCATCAATATAGCGTTAATATATAATTAATGAAAAATAGTCACATCATGGCATTAACTACAATAATATTTCATTTCTAATGGTAATAATGTCATCAAACCACCTCAAGTTTTGTAGTTTTTAATATCCAATACACAGCTGTACCCAGAAAATTACACACCACAGAATCGAACCTGTAAATTATTTTTAGTAAGTTAAGTTTTTAATAACCAATTTAATTTGAGCTCTAAATATGTCAGCATTCTTGCAGATCATGGCCTTCCTGTAATATTGTTTACTCTAGTGTGTGTTTTGTTTTATTCTGAAATGCTGTTAGCTAGTTTAGCTAGTTCTCAAAACTGACGACAGATGGATTTTGGAAAATAGGAAAATTATGTTGAAAAATTGACATTTCACTGAAAACTACTATTTTTCTGAAAAACTTTTGAGTTCCAAGCTTCAAAATGAGGGGTCATTTATTAAAATCCGTTCAGCCGTTTTCCCGTAATTTCCATTACCAGTTCAAATTATGTATATAGATATAGGCGAACATAAAAATCTCGAATCTTTTTAATAAAATGCATCGTCTCTTAAAATAAATTTAACACGTCATGAGTCTAGATTGAGATGTAATAATGTGACATGATGACAGAAGAAATGTATGTATTATGAGGGAGCAACCTGAAGGTAACTATAAAAGGCAGAGTTTTATGCCGTTACAAAAACTCTGCATCAGCTCCGTGCTTCTATTACTCCTGAATCCAATCTGCATTGCATGCCCCTTGCTTGATATGTGTGTCACCAGGGGATAATGCAAGAACCATATATACAGTATGCTAGGAATGCAGCAGAGAAAGGGCGTGTCCAACCGCATATTGCAAGCAGAGTAAAATGAATTAGAAGTCGTACGGCGACACAACGTCATGCACGCTCTGATATGATACGATTGCGAGCTGGTGGAAACTGTGGCTCTGACTGTTCTGTAAGAAACAGCGAAATATTTTCTGTTGTGCTTAGTCTAGTTATATACGATCTTAATATTTATACAGAAGAAATGCAAACAAAAAATGTTATATATAGTTTACAGCAGTTGTAAACTGTTTAGTTCTTTTTGCCGATATTGCTGACAATAAATCGTTTTAACGTAGAATTACGTCTTTCTTCTCACTAGAAAATGCAATTCGATCTCAGCGCTACAAGGAGAACAAAGAGAAGACAAAGGAAACAAGGGGAATATAAGGAAAACGAGGAAAGATAAGAGAAAAAAGAGGAAGACAAGGGGAACAAAAGGACGGCCAGAAGAGAAAGAGAATCGAAGGAGATCTATCTATCTATCTATCTATCTATCTATCTATCTATCTATCTATCTATCTATCTATCTATCTATCTATCTATGTAGTCGACCTGGTTGGCGAGTTGGTATAGCGCTGGCCTTCTATGCCCAAGGTTGCGGGTTCGATCCCGGGCCAAGTCGATGGCATTTAAGTGCGCTTAAATGCGACAGGCTCATGTCAGTATATTTACTGGCATGTAAAAGAACTCCTGCGGGACAAAATTCCGGCACACCCGGCGACGCTGATATAACCTCTGCAGTTGCGAGCGTCGTTAAATAAAATTATCTATCTATCTATCTATCTATCTATCTATCTATCTATCTATCTATCTATCTATCTATCTATCTATCTATCTATCTATCTATCTATCGCCATTCTGAAGAAAATCGTTCTTGAATAATGCACATGGTAGAATTAGAAGCTTTCTTCTGAGTAGTTGAATGACACTAAAATGTTGAGGTAAAAAATTAGGATTAAGCACTGAAGGAGAGCGGTGTGTGGCAAGGATTTACACAGAAGGAAAAACAACAATAATAATAAAGTAACATTAAGGTGAAGAAATGTTTGTCTCTTCGTCCCCCCATCATTGTCAGCGCTGTGACGCACCGCGTTTGCCCCTACGGTCTTCAATACTTGTTTTGTCTCTGAATCCCGCGCGCAGGGAGACTGGATCAGTCCTGATAACGCTGCATCAAGACAGACATTTCCTCTATTCCCTTGTGTCGTCGCGTCGCACTGCCGACAACCCCACACGTCACAGCGGACCATAAGTACTGAGCAATCCCATATTTTATACCTCCCAGACAGCACTCGGTTTTGACACCGTTAATAGTAAAACAAATACGAGGGATAAGAAATCACTAAAGCAAAGTCTGTAAATTTTGCTGTCAAGAAATTAATTTTCCAGAAATAGAAAAAGAGAAGCAGCTGCGAAAAAAATTAATTTGCCATAAAAATAGTGACGCCACCGGCGGTAGCGCGTTTGCCTCTTGAGCCAGGAATAGCTACTCTCGGGAATGGGTTCGATTCCCGATAGGCACATTAATTGGCCGGGTTTCTTCCGACTTTATCCCCGAATATAAGGCGATTGTCGGGTAGTCCCCTGGTGAATCCTCGGCCTCATTTCATCAAATACCATCTCGCTTTCGCCAATTCCATTCGACGCTAAATAATGGTAGTTGATGCAGCATCGTTAAATAATGGAGCAAAAGGAAATAGTGATATGTAGATGTGGCGATCTCGGCATTAAAAAGTTGACGCCTTATTTTTGTAAACATGAACGTACAAATAGAAATGTCACATTCTACGAGTATGATCAATAGGAAGAGAAAATCTCAGCACTTCTCTTTAAATAACAAGTAGATTTTTTTTTAGGTTCATTCCGTTTGTTCTCCTTGTGTTTCCTTTGTTCTCCTTGTGTTTCCGTTTGTTCTCCTTGTGTTTCCTTTGTTCTCCTTGTGTTTCCGTTTGTTCTCCTTGTGTTTCCGTTTGTTCTACTTGTGTTTCCTTTGTTCTCCTTGTGTTTCCGTTTGTTCTCCTTGTGTTTCCTTTGTTCTCCTTGTGTTTCCGTTTGTTCTCCTTGTGTTTCCGTTTGTTCTCCTTGTGTTTCCTTTGTTCTCCTTGTGTTTCCGTTTGTTCTCCTTGTATTTCCTTTGTTCTCCTTGTGTTTCCTTTGTTCTCCTTGTGTTTCCGTTTGTTCTCCTTGTGTTTCCGTTTGTTCTACTTGTGTTTCCTTTGTTCTCCTTGTGTTTCCGTTTGTTCTCCTTGTGTTTCCTTTGTTCTCCTTGTGTTTCCGTTTGTTCTCCTTGTGTTTCCTTTGTTCTCCTTGTGTTTCCTTTGTTCTCCTTGTGTTTCCGTTTGTTCTCCTTGTGTTTACGTTTGTTCTCCTTGTGTTTCCTTTGTTCTCCTTGTGTTTCCTTTGTTCTCCTTGTGTTTCCGTTTGTTCTCCTTGTGTTTCCGTTTGTTCTACTTGTGTTTCCTTTGTTCTCCTTGTGTTTCCTTTGTTCTCCTTGTGTTTCCGTTTGTTCTACTTGTGTTTCCTTTGTTCTCCTTGTGTTTCCTTTGTTCTCCTTGTGTTTCCTTTGTTCTCCTTGTGTTTCCTTTGTTCTCCTTGTGTTTCCTTTGTTCTCCTTGTGTTTCCTTTGTTCTCCTTGTGTTTCTTTGTCCTCCTTGTTTCCCCCTTGTTATCTTCGTGTTCCCTTCTTCTCTTTGTGTTCCTCTTGTTCCCCTTGTTTGCTGCTTGTTCTTCTTTCCCTTGTTCTTCTTGTGTTTCCCTTGTTCTTCTTGTGTTTCCCTTGTTCTTCTTGTGCTTTCCATGTTCTCTTTGTATTTCCCTTGTTCTCCTTGTTTACTACTATCCACACCTGTGGAGTAACGGCTAGCGTGTCTGGCCTTGGAACCAGGTGGCCCGGGTTCGATTCCCAGTCGGGGCAAGTTACCTGGTTGAGGTTTTTTCCGGGGTTTTCCCTCAACCCAATATGAGCAAATGCTGGGTAAGTTTCGGTGCTGGACCCCGGACTGACTTCACCGGCATTAACGCCTTCATCTCATTCAGACGCTAAATAACCTAAGATGTTGATAAAGCGTCGTAAAATAACCTAAAATACTACTACTACTACTACTACTACTACTACTACTACTACTACTACTACTACTACTACTACTACTACTACTTGCTTACTATTTGTTCTTGTTTTCCTCTTTTCCTTCTTGTGTTTTTATTTTTCTCCTTGTGTTTCTTTTGCGTTCCCCTTATTCTCGTTATGTTTCCCCTTTTCACCTTGTGTTCCCCTTTTCTTCTTCTTTGGCTCCCCATTGTTATCTCTGCCTTTGACTTGTTTTCTTTGTCTTGACTTTGTTCTCTTTATATTCCACCTCTTGGTCTCAATATCTTCCCATTGTTCGCCTTGTCTTCGCCATGTTATCTTTGCCTATGCTTCGTTTTCCTTATGTTCCTGTTGTTCTTCACGTCTTCTTATTCACTTTACTTTCCCTTTATTCTCCTTGCATTCCCCTTTTTCTCCTTGCTTTCCTCTTGTTCCTCCGTTATCCTTATATATACCATGTTTTCCTTGTTTCATTCCACGCACCGACACGTAGTTTTACATAAATATATGCAGTAGCATCACAAAGCTATGCACCTGTCGATAGGTGATCGCATCCACAAGTAGATCTGGGTAAAGATACGAGGTTTTGTGAAGCTATGCGAATGCCGAAGTTTGGTTTATTCCTACATTTTATGATTCTTTGATTAGTAATATCGGTGTCAATATAATAATTGCATTTCAGGTAAACTTATTTACTTCATGGCTACTGTACTCCAACCACGAGAAAGTTTTCGGGGACTGAGACGAAGCGGGGTAATGCTGTGAATGAATGTTGATGTCATAAGATGTCATAAGATGTCATAAGATCACACACGTGGGTACTCGTATCTGTATTTGCTAGCTCTCACAGCACAAACAATAACATTGATACACACATATTGATACTACCCTAGTTACAAAATTAGATCACTGTTAATCTCCTAGTCTTTTAATCTCTCCATATAGGAAATAACATATGCAGGAGAGCGTATGGTTTTTAAACTGACGTAATAACGGTAATATCTATCTACTTCGCTCCAATAGATGACGCAATAGTAAGCACATTCCTTTCACGGTTGATCTCCTGGTTGGAGAACAGTACTCCTTGAGGACTCGTTATACGTCCCTTGAGTAGCAGCAACTGGCTAAGTGAACATCACGTTTGCACTTGTCTATTACTGAACAGGTCGCGTGGATTCAGCAAGGAGAACATCAGCACTTGATGGCATCTTCTGTAACATTTGCGTGTATAGTGACTTCTTTAAGACCTAGATAATTTTTTTTTTACTTGCCTTTCCGTGCGACTTTTAATTTACTCTTCCCGTAGCCTATGTCAGAAACGAGTCATAAACACAAAACGAAACTATATTCTTGAACCAGGTATCGAAGCGTGGACCCGTTTCATAAATATCGTGACTTGAAGCAGCCATTTATCACGTCATAAATCATGTTCACAAGGATGACTGTCAACGTAATTACTTCTAGCAGGCAGTGAAATAGTTTCTTTGTGTCCTGTTTATGCCAGACAAATGTGAAGTATTTTCTGGCCGGAAGCAGGAAATTATTTTTGCGAATTTCTAGTAGATTTTCAACAGACGCTGCTAATAGGCTTAAGGGGCTAGGTACAGCTTACAGCAGTAAAATTTTGGAAATATTCAACATTTTTTTTCCTCCATTACTGTATCTTGTACAGTAATGAAAATTAGTATGTGTAAAACATGTCCTTCCGCTATATGAAAAAAAAATATTTTTAACATTAAAAAAAATATTTACTTTTTTTTTTTTTTTTTTTTTCAAAATTCAATTTACTGTGCAGTGATGAAGCGTTTCCCACATAACTAAAAAATTATCCAACATTCTATGAAGTAATTTTTTGTGTGTATTTATGCATGTCGTATCTACAATATGATGCAAGATCACTTCTCTACCTTTGATAGATTGTCTGATAAAAATAAATCAATTTAAAAAATGGTCAAATATCAGTATTTTCTTTTAACACAAAATTAAAAAAAAATATTATTTATTAAGGAATATAGCTGAAAGAGCATGATATTGTAAACATGAGTTTTAGTAATAAAATAAAAGAGAGAGAACATGAAAAAGTTAACAAGTTTAGGAGTTATGAGGGAAACGCTTCATCACTGCACAGTAAACTACCACCATTTCGAATTTTGAAAAAAGATCTAAATATTTTTTTTTAAATCGTAAAAATATATTTTTTGTTTTCATATAGCAGGAGGACAGTGTTTTACACATACCAATTTTCATTATTGTAAAAGGTACAGTAATGGAGGAAAAAATGTTGAATATTTCCACAAAATTTACTGCTGTAAGCTGTACCTAACTCCTTAAATCATGTAACTGAATCTTCGCTCACAATTTACAATGTGCGATGGAATTAGATAAACAAATTAGAAAAAATTGTTCACTTAACTTACATGAATTGCATCAACTCTTTGAAATCCATTCCCGAACATCTATTGCTCAATACCTTTTTGAAAATTGCCCATGTCATTAGCATTTAATTTAAATTCTGATTAGTTCATACACATCTCTGATTTCATTTTCTCCATTATCATCTTCTGTTCGGAAGTCCAATGTGGTTGTCGCATCTTTGCAGATTAGTTTGTTGCATTTTTAGAAATCGAGTAGCAAAAAGCGACAAATTCGACCTGTGGCTTCAACCCTACCCCAACCACCTACTTGTAGCAGACGTTCAGCTGCTTCAAAGGAATACTTAGTTGTAATATGAAGACTTTTTGTGCATTGATTTAATGTTTCTTTACGTTTCAATTTTTTTTAACGAAATTAGAACTAGAATTATTTTTCTTTTTTTATACGTTATATTTTCTTTGTATCTTATCTCTCAAGATATTGTTATTGAATTTGGTATTCCCAAGAAACTAGTTCGATTAATTAAAATGTGTCTCAGTGAAACGTACAGCAGAGTCCGTATAGGTCGGTTTCTGTCATATGCGTTTCCAATTCACTGTGTACTAATGCAAGGAGATGCACTATCACCTTTACTTTTTAACTTTACTCTAGAGTATGCCATTAGAAAAGTCAAGGATAACAAAGAGGGTTTGGAATTGAACGGGTTACATCAGCTGCTTGTCTATGCGGATGATGTGAATATTTTAGGAGAAAATCCACAAATGATTAGGGAAAACACGGGAATTTTACTTGAAGCAAGTAAAGAAACAGGTTTGGAAGTAAATCCCGAAAGGACAAAGTATATGATTATGTCTCGTGACGAGAATATTGTACCAAATGGAAATATAAAAAATTGAAATTTATCCTTTGAAGAGGTGGAAAAATTCAAATACCTGGGAGCAACAGTAACAAATATAAATGATACACGGGGGGAAATTAAACACAGAATAAATATGGGAAGTTCCTGTTATTATTCGGTTGAGAAGCTTTTATCATCCAGTCTGTTGTCAAAAATCTGAAAGTTAGAATTTATAAAACAGTTATATTACCGGTTGTTCTATACGGTTGTGAAACTTGGACTCTCACTTTGAGAGACGAACATAGGTTAAGAGTGTTTGAGAATAAGTTGCTTAGGAAAATATTTGGGGCTGAGAGGGATGAAGTTACAGGAGAATGGAGAAAGTTACACAACACAGAACTGCACGCATTGTATTCTTCACCTGACATAATTAGGAACATTAAATTCAGACGTTTGAGATGGGCAGGGCATGTAGCACGTATGGGCGAATCCAGAAATGCATATAGAGTGTTAGTTGGGAGGCCGGAGGGAAAAAGACCTTTGGGGAGGCCGAGACGTAGATGGGAAGATAATATTAAAATGAATTTGAGGGAGGTGGGATATGATGATAGGCACTGGATTAATCTTGCTCAGGATAGAGACCAATGGCGGGCTTATGTGAGGGCGGTAATGACGGGTTCCTTAAAAGCCAGTAAGTAAGTAAGTAAGTAGTAAGTATCTATGTCTCAACATATTCTATTTATTATAAATTAGCATACTGAGGTTAAGAAATGTTTCTTTAAGACATATTTATGTTATTTCAATAGGTGTATGGTGACTTTTTATATTCACTGTATAAGTTCAGAATTAGTTGTGGATAGGAACAGTTTGGGTCCATATGGGTACAAGAGATACAGTAACAAGGATCGCTGCCACCCCAGCTAGCTGGATAATCCCCTAGAGATTATGCTGACATGCGAACATAACAGACCTTGTGGACAACGCCCTGCTATCGCCACGTTACACAATACCAAAACACGTGGCCATGGG
The DNA here is from genome assembly GCF_040183065.1 of Periplaneta americana. NCBI lineage: Eukaryota > Metazoa > Arthropoda > Insecta > Blattodea > Blattidae > Periplaneta > Periplaneta americana. The sequence goes on along the minus strand of NC_091130.1, from coordinate 37,885,459 downwards.
AGTGGTCACCGTGTCGTGCACTTGCCGTCTCGTGCAAATATTGGACAATTCTTAGCACTCACGCGCGACTCTTAGTCTGAAGTATAATTATTTTTACAACTATCGTAACAAACGAACGGACGATAATTCTGTTCCCTGCTGTGACATTTTTAGCGGCTGCCAACGGAAGGAATAAATCTGCTGAGAGAGTTAAGGAGCGTTCACATCAAAACTAAATTGTGGTCCAAGTATTATCTCGACGTCCTTCATAAAACAGCTCATGTAACGTCTCAGCTCTCTCAGACTTGAATATTTAACTACTATAGAGCTACAGAATAGGCCTAGTGGTGCTGAAGTGACACAGAGTTATGTAGAATACATCAGACTTCAATTGAAAATATCGTAGTTTTCTTGTACGCCCGCTCTCATTTGCACTATCTTGACATTGTGAATTTTATCCCTTTACTCAAATTAGCTCGCGCATATTACAATTTAACGTATCGACTACTGATTATTGCTCAATTGAGATTGTAGCCTTGTTCGTACGAATCGTTTGACACCACTGCGAACGTTCTATCACTTCGCATGCTCGTGTTATACTGCTTTGGCTGCCGCGCGACCGGCCAATTCGTGCCTCAACTTCCCCTTCCCGCGTATCGCTACTACCCGCTCCAACTCAAGGTCACGTTGGATATATTGATCCTCCTACCGATCGTCGTTTATTTCATTGAAATATGTTATGTAGTCTGGAAATTATAGGCGCGACAAAACTGGCCTATAAAGTGTCAGTCGACTTTCTAGGATGGCACCCCAGTACTGGACCGTACTTAAAGACGTGTTCATGTCAAAATTTAGGAATTTAATATCTTGATGCGAAAGACAGACTCCTCAAATTGATTAAAAATTAAGGCATGATAATATAGCCAAAATTGTTTGGCATAGTCGCCCTTAAATATTTTTATGACATCCTAGCATTGTAAACAGGTTGTTACTACATCGAAAATCGTGCGTAATTGACTTATTATAGCACGCGTGCCTATAAAAGCAATGACATATTTGCTATGACGTAATACCGGAACGCTTGCTATCTTGGTTATCGCTTCTACGGGCGACGTAACAAGAAATGAAATGCAGAACAGAAGATAATGTACCATTTATTTCTAATCTTTAACAATTTTGTATCACTTTTGTAATGTCACATAAAACAGTTCTGTGGTTCAGAGGAACTCTATTAACAAGATTTTCAGAGCGAATAGCCCATCTTGTATGTAACAAAAAAAGCATAATACCATATTGGTGGAAAGTTCATAGTTTTCTCAGAAAGAACGTTTTTCCCAAAATTTTAATACCCTCGTATTGTATATTTTGTTCCATACGTGATTGCTTCGTTCATTTAAATATACAATGAATTAAGTAAAAAATAGAGAACATTATTTACATAATAATAATAATAGCTTTGAGTGTCATAAGGGAAGGTATGTGTGCAATGTACAGATACGGAATTAAAATTTGGAACGAGTCCGCCTGTATGTAGGCAACAATTTCGCAAGACAGTCTACAAGTAGCATATAAAGTCCTACAGGGGCTCTTGTTTACTGCAAATGCGCAGTGTGTTGTAAGCGAAACTTATACAGTGAGGCGTATACTAACTGGCTCCGCAGGAGAAGTGGCAAGCAAAACGCGGGGACTCGAGGAGTTGTGTTGGTATCATGCAGGTAGAGTCAATGACCTTGGCCGCATTGAATGGTAGAGAGTGGGAGAGAGCGAGAGAGGAGATGTAATATTTCTACGTTCAAATTAGGTGCTTCACAGAACCAACTTTACATCGCTACCGGGTCGAATACTGCCGCTTGCTTCACTGCGGAGCCAGTTAGTATACGCCTGTACAATAAGGGAGCTCCAAATTTTATTTCCGTATCTGTACATTGCACTGTTTACTATATTATCTTATTATTTTTTATTTCTTTGACAATGCCGTTCTTTCGTGTCTACGTTTGATTCTTTTGTACGAATTACAGTAACTGTGCTCACGATTTAGACTCAAAACCGCTTGACTACAAGAGCATTGTTTAAACATCATAACGTTCACTGCCGTTGTTCTGACATTATTTATGACTCTTCATTGTGTAGTTTCCAACGCGTGATGTGCCATCAGCAAATTAAGGGGGATATCCATTAATAAAACAATAATTTTCCTTCTTTTGACCTTTTTATTCACCTGCAAAATTACAACTTTTTCAATAATGAAATGCAGTCGTAGGATTTGGATTTGCATGTCACCGGGACTTCAAGAGTAGAATACTAGAACGAGATTATTGGTTGAAATGGTTGCGTTGAATCATTACTGCTGCTGCTTTTGAATAAATGGACATGTCACCGTCTGGTGTTTTCTGAATGGAAAGAGAATATTGAGTGCGTAGACTTCAATTTGCCCATCTCGGGCAATCTTCTCCCTCTCCGCGATGATAATTCCTAATAGATAGATTACGTGAGTATCTGTGGCTGGTGTACATTTGTCACGATCAGCTGCTTTATACATCAAAGAAGCGCTGAGCGAGAGTACACTGTAAATCAAAATAACCCTTTCACTGGCACGGTCGAAAGGTGGAATACAAATAGACACTCCAAGGTGTGAATAAATTACACTGTTCGTGCCTATCTACCACCCTCATAATGTAACATGAAAAGGCAACCGACTGATGTAAAGACTGATAGAAGAATCTCGTCATTTCCACTAAACACTGTTAAGGGGTTAGGTACAGCTTACATCAGAAACTTTTTGGAAATATTCAACATTTTTTTCCTCCATTCCTGTACCTTGTACAATAATGAAAATTCCTGTGTATAAAACACTGTCCTTCTGCTATATGAAAAAAATATTTTTATGCTCGACCATGCCGAAATGTAGTAATTATACACCTGGTAGCAGATCTTTAATGCATGTCATTAAAGTACACCTACTCATTAAAGGTCAGGTCTTTCAGCCAATGACGACTCAGGTTACAACTGTTCAGCCAATGACAGGTCAGCTTTCTACCGTTATAAAAACGCAAGTATCGATTATTCTCGGATATGCAATCGAAAGAGAATTAGCGAAAAGTCACGGAGGCTGGAAATCCAATACTGTCGCAGAAGGTTATGTTCTGTTACTATAATAATTAGCGTTAATTGTAAATAATATTCAAATAAATTCAATTTGCCATCTCGTTTTTCAATGTCTAATTTTATTTCAATGTTATCTCTGTAGGTTCTTATGGCCTAGCAAGGTCACTGTGGACATCTGTTCCTCGGAAACAATCAATACTTTCGCGTCTGCGCACATCTCACAACATACGGGACATTGCTAAAAAATTAATAATATCAAGTTAGAAATATGGTCGAGCATAAAAAGTCGTATGAAACTCGCCTATAATGGTAATTAAGAAGCTCGTATGAAAATTATGAAACTCGCTTGCGCGCGTTTCATAAATATCCATACTCACTTCTTAATTACCTTCATTATAGGCTCGTTGCATAATGTACTATTATGATATAAAACAATTTTTTTTTTCAAAATTGAAAATGATGGCAGTTCACTGTACATTGATGAAGCGTTTCCCTCATAACTCAAAAACTTGTTAACTTTTCCATGTCCTCTCTCCTTTATTTTATTGCTGAATCTCATGTTTACAATATCATGCTCTTTCAACTACATTTCTTAATAAACAGCATTTTTTTTATTTTGTGTTAGACGAAAATACTGATATTCGATCATTTTTTAATGAATTTATTTTTATCAGACAATCTATCAAAGGTAGAGAAATGATCTTGCATCATATTGTAGATATGACATGCATAAATAGGCCTACACACAAAAAAGTCATCACAGAATGTTGGATAGTTTTTGAGTTATGTGAGAAACGCATCATCACTAAACAGTGAACTGAGTTTTGAAAAAAAAATATGTGTATTTAAAAACTTTTTAAATCGTAAAAATATTTTTTCGTACAGCAGAAGGACAGTGTTTTACCCATACTAATTTTTATTATTGTACAAGATACAATAACGGAGGAAAAAATGTTGAATATTTACAAAATTTTACCTTCTGCCTGTATCCTGTAATTATGAGTATTAACACCTCCGTTCAATTCGAAATGTGCCTCATCTGTCCATTTCTTAATCCCTGTAAATTTCAAACTGTTGTAGGTAAATATATGTGCGTATTTCTTTATTAATTTGTCATAAACGTTCGATATCTTCTCAATGCATATGCAGAGTACTTTCTTGATCTCGGCACTAGAAAGAGGTGGTGTGAAATGGATACTAGTATTAAGTAACTTTGTAAATGAATAATTGATATTTTACAGAAAGTGGCGATTTTAGAAACATATAATTACCTGTACTGACCTTTTGGCAATTAATACATATTCTTTTATCAATGCTCTATGTGTATCAGAATGAACTATATGGGATTTAATGAAAGGTTTTTATTATTACGCTTTCCAGAAAAGTGGAATTATTTACGTGGTTATTTCCGTACTGAAAATACCCAATATCTAAAGTACGTTTAGGAGAACCTGAAGACCAATACAATCCATTCTGGCATATTTATAAATTGTTATTGCTTTTCAAAGATAATTTTGAAAAAGTAGAGTAAGTTCAGCTACACTGACTAGCAGGCGAAAACAAGTTTCGTTCTGATCAGCCCGACCTTCTACCCAGCCACCAGCAACCAAAACGGTAACCAGCCAGGCTCCGTCTTGTACACTCCGACTTTCTGCTCAACGACAAACTAGGTTACGAGCGACCAACTCGATAACGAACCAGGCTCCGTCTTGTACGTACCCTTAAAGGTATATGTACGTGAAGAACCACAAATATAACCAGAAAATGCAGACTCCAAATTTCTAAAATTTTATAAGGAAATGAATTCACAATTAGATAAAAATTACAAGGTATCACAAAAAGACTTATTAGAAATTAAATACCCGAGAAAAGCATAAGAAAGGTTATTAATTATATTGTTTAGAATTCACTTTTACTTTAAATTAAATTTTCCAAAATTTGACAATTTTCACACATATTATTTGATAAGTCCACAACCATTATAGATAGAATTCTGAAATTTTGTGTGCTAATTTAAGATGCATTTATGCAAAAGGTAGACTATAATAATACCCATTTCTTTGAAGATAGAAAAATTAGGTCACAAAGCTTAATGTAAATTTTAATATACCTTATATAGAACAAATAAAAAATAAGTGTATTAAAATAAACAACTCTACATGTCTGAGAGTAGTCTACTTTTCAGAAATAAGTGTTTATTACATGCAGGAAAAATATTAAAGATGTCAGAAAGACCATAACAATGTTATGGTTACCAAATAATGATGATGATGATGGTGATAATAATAATAATAATAATAATAATAATTTATTCATTTAATCTGGCAGAGCTAAGGCCAGTAGGCCTTCTCTTACGTCCAGCCAGACTCTAATTCTAATTGAATACAATTGGTTACATAGTTATTACATTAATATCTAGACCATAAAACAACATGAAAGTAAATAATGAAAGTTGGATAAGTAATGTTAGTGTGACAATAATAAACATTGGTAAGAAATAGTGATGATGATAATAATAATAATAATAATAATAATAATAATAATAATAATAATAATAATAATGAGATAATTTAAATATTTATTCTGTATATATATGTATATATATATATATATATATATATATATATATATATATATATATATATATATATATATATATATAAGCATTAAACATTGAGAAACCTGAAAGAGTTAAATTGGTTTGCTGTCTGACAGTCCCTGACATTACCCCGTAGGGAATTCCAAAGCCGAGGAACAGCCACAGTGAAAGAAGATGAATATGAGGATGTTCGGTGGGAGGGAATGGATAATATTGAGGAGTGTTGTGATCGTGTGTCTAGGTTATGATGGGTGGATAAATTTTGAAAACGAGACGCAAGATAGACAGGAGTGGATAAATGCAATATGTGAAAGAGAAGGGAAAGACAGTGGATTTTTCTACGATCTTCTAGACGGAGCCACGACAACATTTCGAGGGATGGTTTTACGTGATTAGTAACCTTTTTTATACTTTTATCAGATATTTAAGTTCTAATAAGTCTTGTTGTGGTACCTTGTAATTTTTGTCGAATTGTGAGTATAGAACCTGCATTTTCTGATAATATTTGTGGTCGTTCACGTACATATAACTTACCCTTAAAGAAAAAGCCAAAGAGTGGCATAAGGTTAATTGAATTTGTTTATGGTAATCCAAGAAAACATCAGATTTATTTGAACTAAAGTTTATGAATGACACCGAGTGTAGTAAAGTGGATGTGGTGTCTGGTAGGAGGATTTTAGGTCTGGTTTAATTGCTACCGAAATCTAACAATTGACTGGAAAATTCGAATAAATCGCGTTCTAGATTCCCGATAAAACACTATTACGATCACATTTCGCCTTCTTTCGATAAATTATTATGGCTCAGGTTAAATGAGAGGAGAAAGTTACATTCCCTTTCTCTCTTATCCGAATTTTGCACACCTCTACTCCCTCTTACTTATTTGTCTGACTCCACAATATTTCTCGCTATCATAACTTAAATACTCTGTCACAATATGATAACACGCTAGAAATACCACTCCACACATCATCTCTTTATTCTTCATCTTTCACTGTTGCTACTTCTCGTCACTGGAATTCTCTACCGTCTGAAGTCAAGGGCTGCCGAACTTTAAGTTCTTTTAAATGTAAATTAGAAAAATATCTTATGATGAGTTGCCAGACCTAAAGCGTTGCAAATATTTAATGCAATATATTCCACTGTATTTATTTTTATTTTTTATTTTTATTGTGTAATCATGTAAATCGTGTTTATTTATCACTTAACACCAATATGTATCCCACTGTATTGTTTTATTATTATTTTTTATTAGTCTTATTTTTTATTGTGTACAATTCATTCAATTGTCGGTTTCTAGTTTAATTATGTGAATCCTATTTACTTGTAATCTAATACTAACATGTATTCCAATGTTTTTAATTTTATTTTTACTGTGTACATTTTTTATTGAATTATCGGCTTCTGTTTTTCTGTGATTCGTATTTGATTCTAACAACATTAATATCTATTCCACTATGTTTATTTTTATTTTATGATGAAAATTTTTATGTAACTACCTATTTCGATCTCATTATGTACCTAAATCGTATCAGTATACTTACTTACTGGCTTTTAAGGAACCCGGAGATTCATTGCCGCCCTCACATAAGCCCGCCATTGGTCCCTATCCTGAGAAGATTAATCCAGTCCCTACCATCATATCCCACCTCCCTCAAATCCATTTTAATATTATCTTCCCATCTACGTCTCGACCTCCCCAAAGGTCTTTTCCCCTCCGGCCTCCCAACTAACACTCTATATGCATTTCTGGATTCGCCCATACGTGCTACATGCCCTGCTCATCTCAAACGTCTGGATTTAATGTTCCTAATTATGTCAGGTGAAGGATGCAATGCGTGCAGCTCTGCGTTGTGTAACTTTCTCCATTCTCCTGTAACTTCATCCCTCTTAGCCCCAAATATTTTCCTAAGAACCTCAATCTCTGTTCCTCTCTCAAAATGAGAGTCCAAGTTTCACAACCATACAGAACAACCGGTAATATAACTGTTTTATAAATTCTAACTTTCAGATTTTTTGACAGCAGACTAGATGACAAAAGCTTCTCAACCGAATAATAACACGCATTTCCCATATTTATTCTGCGTTTAATTTCCTCCCAAGTGTCATTTACATTTGTTACTATTGCTCCAAGATATTTGAATTTTTCCACCTCTTCGAAGGATAAATCTCCAACTTTTATAGTTCCATTTCGTACAATATTCTGATCACGAGACAATTTCCGCGTTTTCCCTAATCGTTTGTGGATTTTCCCCTAGCATATTCACGTCATCCGCATAGACAAGAAGTTGATGTAACCCATTCAACTCCAAACCCTGTCTATTATCCTGAACTTTCCTAATGGCATATTCTAGAGCGAAGTTAAAAAGTAAAGGTGATAGTGCATCTCCTTGCTTTAGCCCGCAGTGAATTGGAAAAGCATCAGATAGAAACTGGCCTATACGGACTCTGCTGTAAGTTTCACTAAGACACATTTTAATTAATCGAACTAGTTTCTTGGGAAGACCAAATTCAATAAGAATATTATATAAAACTTCTCTCTTAACCGAGTCATACGACTTTTTGATATCTATGAATAACTGATGTACTATACCCTTATACTCCATTTTTTCTCTAATATCTGTCGAATACAAAAAATCTGATCATTAGTCAATCTATTACGCCTAAAACCACACTGATGATCCCCAATAATTTCATCTACATATGGAGTTAATCTTCTCAAAAGGATATTCGACAAAGTTTTGTACGACGTCAACAAATGTGATATTCCTCGATAGTTACTACAGTTAGTCTTGTCCCCCTTCTTTAAAATAGGTACGATTATGGACTCCTTCCATTGTTCTGGTACAATTTCCTTTTCCCAAAGTAATTGCAAGTAAAAGTTTATAGATTTCGCTAGATAATGCCCTTCCACCCTCTTGTATTAATTCCGCTGGAATTTGATCAATACCTGGAGACTTGTACTTTTATTATTATTATTATTATTATTATTATTATTATTATTATTATTATTTTCGTTGAAACTAACGAAGTCCCGGCTTCTAATTATCCAAATCTAAGCTTCAAAAATTGAAGTTAAAATGTGAATTTTTAAGATTGGTTTAAATATGAATTTAAAGTGAAATGAAAAATTTATTCGAATTGGCTAATAATTCGAATTAACAGTTATCGAATTAACCTATTTCTACTGTAATACTTAGTGCAAGCAAGTGACAATTGGTTTATTTTGTATATGTAAAGTAGACAATTACTCCGGAGCTGTTAGTTCTTGCGTTAAATCCAAGCTCTTTTCCTCAGGAAGCAATTAAGACCTGCAGGCGAAGACTGCCTACGTTCAGTTTTTAGATTGACGGTGTAGCTGGGGTTGGGGGAGGAACTTTGCATATTGTTGGCGCTGCTGGAGACCCATCAGCCTGCGCCCCCCGTCGACCAACGCCACGCACTCTTTCCCATGCTCTGATTACTCCTGTATTATACATACATAGACGTATGCATTCTGTCTACCTTTGTTTTGCATTGCGTGTGCCCACTGATTTGTGTGTATGTGTGCAGTTTCTTACTCCCCAGACTCTAACCCCCTCGTCTCATTTCGCTTTGCATGTTTTCTACAAATTCACTAACTTAATGCAGAAGTGATGTATAGCATTTAATAACGTTAGCGCATTTCACGGTAAATAAATATTTCTGTAACTTATACAAAGGGTGGTCAAAAAGTAACGGTACTGATTCAGTTGTAGACAATTAAGTAATTCATAAATTGAATTCAAATTAAATTAAATACAGAATGTCCACTATGAAACATCAACATTTAAAAAACACAGTTAAAGAAAAAAAATTGTATCAAAATAATACTATGGATGGAAATGATTGTAAAACTCACATTATTTTCAGTTCAGTGAATAAAAATAGCCCAATAATGTGATTCTCTAGAGCAGTGATGTCAAAGCAAGCGCATTTTTCTGACCTTGACGTCGTGCGCGGGCATCAAGCGCTAGGTATGGAATGAGGAAGTACTAGCACCAATTTCTTAATATTGCAGTTGTGTTTTAATAGTACATTATGCAACGAGCGCATAATGGTAGTAATTAAGACGCGAGTATGTTTGTTTATGAAACGACCGCAAGCGAGTTTCATAATTTTCAAACGAGCGTCTTAATTACCATTATAGGCAAGTTTCATACGACTTTTTATGCTCGACCATATTTCTAACTTGAAATTATTCATAAGTATTCATGTTATGGCTATGTAAGTGAAGAGCGGAAGTGACCTCCTAAATTGTGAGATGTGCGCAGACGCGAAAGTATTGATTTTTTTTCCGAGGGACGAATGTTATTGACCTTGATATACGAGTAATCTAGAGAACAACATGAACATTAATATTGATATAACCTGGAAATTGATTTAGAATAGAAAAACGAGATGACAAATTGAATTTATTTGAATATTATTTACAATTAACGTTAATTATTATAGTAACAGAACATAACTTTCTGCGACAGTATTGGATTTCCAGCCTCAGTGACTTTTCGCTAATTGTCTTTCGATTGCATATCCGAGAATAATCGATACTTGCGGATTTATAATGGTACAATGGTGATTTCTCATTGGCTGAACAACTGAATTATAATGAATAGGTGTACTTTAATGAGGTGCATTAAAGGGCTACTACCAGGTGTATAATTACTACAATTCGGCATGGTCGAGCATAAACGTTAATAACATAATAAAGAGTTAAGAAGGAATATTCACATAAATTCCATAGCAGTATAACTATACTGAACTAAGTGGATGAAACACAACATCCATAAATAAAGATATATCCCAAAAAAAAAAAAAAGTGGTTGAGTATGACATGATAAGTTGGAATAGATATTGATGGTATCTTTAGCCTTATAAAAGTAATCAATGAACTAATCAATACAATATTATAGTAAAAAGCAAAGTTACCTAGGTACTGTTTATGTTTTAAGTGTAACTAATATTCCATAACAAAACTCTTATCGCATAATGCTTTTAAGGTGGTATTGGTGAGCAACTTCCTATCATCAGAATATTAAATTATTTTCTCGAAAACTGCTGAAGCTATAGAGGTGACATTTTTACAACACATGGGCACGTATCTTTTGCTTATGATGTAAGAGTTGTTCTTTTGTTAATTCATTTCCTTAAAAACATTTTCCATGCGAGTATTTTCAAAATTTGTAATACACTATCTTCAGTAATACGTATTTACGGTAGGGTATATTAGATTTACGAAAACATTGTTTCAGTTCCTGTAAGGCTACTAAATAAATAGGCCTATATCTGAAAATTCACTTTTCTATTAAAAAAAGTTGAGGAAATATTTCTTTTGAATAAAAAAATTCAAACTTGTGAAAAGTGAGCATTAAAATTAAAACTTACATTCTTATAATGCACTTATACTTCTCAGACAAATCTAAAAATGAACATGGATACAGTTTTAATAAGTTCTCTTTCCTTTATCTATTGAATCAGTGCTGGCCATCCCTGTATATAGCTCGACCAAGCGGCATATACTACCTCTTTCGTCTGTCTCTTTCCTTTCCGCTGTAAAGCGCTCAGGCTCTCCTGGGCTCTAAAGCGCTCTAAACCTCACTTGAGGACGGATGATTTGAAATAAATCTTAGTAGAATTTTAATTTTAAATATACAATATTAGAATACGTGTGGTTTAAAAGGGTGTGTCAGCGGCTATGGCTATTTACGCCGTTATTTAAAATTATTTTAAAAAAACACAAACAGTACTATAACATGAATGCATACACGAACTAAAAACGTTGTCACATTAAAAGAGGTACACAGATGCATTACGAACAAGGTGATCAGTAAAATATCATAAAAATTAACAATTCTTAAAGGACAGACTTCTTCTCAAATTTAATTATCTTAGACGTAGTTAAAAAAACACATTTGAACTAAAATGTTCTGAGTCTATGTGGTGATGAAGAAGCTTGTAAAAATATGCTATCTAATTACAAACGACAGATTTAATAGAATTATATTTCGAAACTTGAAGCCATAAAACAGAAACTGCATGATTTAACTGTAGTTAAAATAAATTTTAAATAATAGTTTCCGTCTCTAATGATTTCTGCGAAAGTGGGAAGATTTATTCAAGAAGTTTTGCTCTCTAAAATTTTGTTAATGAACAAATGAAGCACTTTATTGAGTCGTAAACGTGCCCACTGAATCCTGGAAGTAATAACACCGCTCGTGAACTTAATGTAATGGCAGAGAAATGAATTATTTCAGTGCCACATTCTAATGCTATAAAGTTTAAGTTTATTTCTAAAAGATACTAAATGGCTAACTGCAGAGTATTTATTTTGAAAAAATAATGGTTTCCATATTTTTCAGTAACCTTCCTTTTACGGAGTGTAGAAGTTCAGTATCTTTGTCATCACCTTAATTCAAAAGGATGATATAAAATAAAACTTTGAGATGTGTTTAAGAGAAATTTTTATATCCAATTATAGTAATTGAATCTTATTATAGCATTTTCTCTCTGGTCTTCTCCACAGATGTGCTCTCCATTTGAAAATACTGTACGTAGCGAAATTATGATGTCTTATCTCACAAACTAATAATAATCACATGAAGTTGAGTTATTTTACAGTTCTTTGTTTATAGATATTATTTACGATAGTGATTTAAATACTCGTAGATATTTTACATCATAATATAAAAATATGTTTTCAAAATTATTGTATAAGGATATTCTTTTTTGTTGGAAAATTTTGAGGACACTTGGTAGAGTTTGCAACTTTTCCGAATGATTTACCTTACGTCAGAAGAAATTAAATTTTCTTCAGAATTACAGCATAGCAGATACTTACTTACTTACTTACTTACTTACTTATTGGCTTTTAAGGAGCCCGGAGGTTCATTGCCGCCCTCACATAAGCCCGCCATTGATCCCTATCCTGAGCAAGATAAATCCAGTCTCTACCATCATATCCCACCTCCCTCAAATCCATTTTAATATTATCTACCCATCTACGTCTCGGCCTCCCCAAAGGTCTTTTTCCCGTCGGCCGCCTGGATTTAATGTTCCTAATTATGTCAGGTGAATAATACAATGCGTGCAGCTCTGCGTTTTGTAACTTTCTCCATGTATTGTGGGTCCCTATCACCACAGCATGGCGCGTCCTCAGGTTGCGGATAGAGGAGAGGGCCTCAAGATATGGAGGGTAGCTGCGAATATATTGAATAAGCAGTCGTGGACAGCCGTTAAGGGGTGGTCCTCCAGCTTGGGGGTTGGGCGAAGGGCTAACAACCCATCACCGTAAAAAACAGCTTGTTACGAATCCTTCAAATAAGCCTCGGAATGGGACTGATTCTCTGGTACGACCACAGCAAAGGAGTAACAAATATAAATGACACTCAGGAGGAAATTAAATGCAGAATAAATATGGGAAATGCCTGTTATTATTCGGTTGAGAAGCTTTTGTTATCTAGTCTGCTGTCAAAAAATCTGAAAGTTAGAATTTATAGATCAGCTATATTACCGGTTGTTCTATATGGTTGTGAAGCTTGGACTCTCACTTTGAGAGAGGAACAGAGATTAAGGGTGTTTGAGAATAAGGTTCTTAGAAAAATATTTGGGGCTAAGAGGGATGAAGTTACAGCATAGCAGATACACAAACAAAATCTTCATCGATCATAAACAAATCCTGTTTAGTTTAGTAACACAATAAGTAACTAGGATTATTTTCCGTCAAATGAAAATAAGTAAACTTTGAAGTAAAGTTTATTTATTTATTTACTTATGTATTTACTTATTTATTTATTTATTTATTTATTTATTTATTTATTTATTTATTTATTTATTTATTTATTTATTTACTTATTTACTTACTTATTTACTTGGAAACATTTTCTTCGGAAATTATTTGTCAGAACTTCATGGATATTTTTATACTTTGATATTGGAGGTGAACTTTTTTTACATAAAGTCTTAATTATTGTTTTAATTGATTTCTTAACATAATCAATATTATGATATTAATTAGTAATTTTAAAATAGTAATTAAAACTTGATCTCAGAAAAGAAGCTTTCACTTTCTTTCAATTTTCTTAGGTACATTCCCTCTGTCGAATAAGGTCCAGAAATTACAACGACGACGATGATTATGATGATGATGATGATAAGAATAAATATTCTTTATTGTTCTATATACGCTTTTAACACTTACATAAGTACTGGTTAACTTTATAAAGAAGTTACGAAGTTAATCCGTGAATAAATGTTCATTCAACTTTTTCTGTTCCAAGCACACAAATTCTATCAATCTCTTATAGGAAATTCTACAGTGCTATAGTTTCTCCTCAACAAAATAAAGTATCATGTTCATTTAATTTTTTTCCTTCATTGTTCCCTATCTAATACATCTGGATCTTGCAGTCCTTTCAGGGGTGTAGGGTATTTCGTAACCGGAAATTTCGTCACCGTTATAGTTTGTCACTTATTTTTCGTCATTAGTTTCTTAGTCATTGTGTTCATGTTTTTTGTCACTGAGGTGATTCTGTCATCGAATATATTTCGTCATCATATAAAATGTTGTCATCATTTTCTTTTATACAGAGGAGCTTTCATCACCAAAATAATACAGAAAATTGCATTTAGGGTGTTTTTGTTATGAGTCCAAAACTATCACTGTACAATTATTTTATTGCTCTGTATTAACATGGATTTTGAATTGCATACATTCATCCTGCTTTATGGAATTTCAGCCAAAATTCTCACTGAAGTTGTACTCTGTAATTACTTTTATAATGGTTTTCTTATCTGAGGAAATAGTCATCAGTGAATTACAAGTGTCGCGCTGATCACATCTCCATACAATCCCGGTCTTCGTATCTTTGCTTTGTATACATATGTCCATTATATATCGATTAACTTATCTCTTGATCTATTACTTTTTACGAATCGAAATAATTCCGCCATACCTTAACTGGAAGATTTTGAAACCAATGAATCCTGTAACTTGAAGATTTCGAATCCAAAACATTAATTTATCCAAACGAACTAAACAATATGAACGCAATGAATCCTGTAACTTGAAGATTTCGAATCCAAAACATTAATTTATCCAAACGAAATGAACAATAGGAACACAATGAATCCTGTAACTTGAAGATTTCGAATCCAAAACATCAATATAACCAAACGAAATGAACAATATGAACACAATGAATCCTGTAACTTGAAGATTTCGAATCCAAAACATTAATGTATCCAAACGAAATGAACAATAGGAACACAATGAATCCTGTAACTTGAAGATTTCGAATCCAAAACATCAATGTATCCAAACGAAATGAAGAATATGAACACAATGAATCCTGTAACTTGAAGATTTCGAATCCAAAACATCAATGTATCCAAACGAAATGAACATTATGAAACAATGAATCCTGTAACTTGAAGATTTCGAATCCAAAACATCAATGTATCCAAACGAAATAAACAATATGAACGCAATGAATCCTGTAACTTGAAGATTTCGAATCCAAAACATTAATGTATCCAAACGAAATGAACAATATGAACACAATGAATCCTGTAATTTGAAGATTTCGAAATCACAAAATGAATGCATCCTTGGAAACGAAATGAACAATAGGAACACAATGAATCCTATAACTTGAAGATTTCGAATCCAAAACATCAATATATCCAAACGAAATGAACAATATGAACACAATGAATCCTGTAACTTGAAGATTTCGAATTCAAAACATCAATGTATACAAACGAAATGAACAATAGGAACACAACGAATCCTGTAACTTGAAGATTTCGAATCCAAAACATCAGTGTATCCAAACGAAATAAACAATAGGAACACAATGAATCCTGTAACTTGAAGATTTCGAATCCAAAACATCAATGTATCCAAACGAAATGAACAATATGAAACAATGAATCAACTTGAAGATTTCGAATCCAAAACATAATGTATCCAAACGAAATGAACAGTAGGAACACAATGAATCCTGTAATTTGAAGATTTCGAAATCACAAAATGAATGCATCCTTGGAAACGAAATGAACAATAGGAACACAATGAATCCTGTAACTTGAAGATTTCGAAATCACAAAATGAATGCATCCTTGGAAACGAAATGAACAATGAAGTAGTAGGTTTTATATTGCGTATCATTTTATATAGATATCATCAAGGGTAGTGATACAAAGGAGGAAAAAATTGTGGTGGGAATAGTGATGAAATTAAATTGGTGACAATATATGGTGGTGACAAAAGTGATTTGGTGACAAAATATTGTAATGACAAAAGTGATTTGGTGACAAAGTATGGTGGTGACAAAACTGAATCGGTGACAGAATGTTATAGTGACAAAGTTTAATATGTGACGAAATCACCGGGTGACGAAAAATTCCGGATACCTCCTTTCAGTTGAATATTTCTTCTTACTTCCTCCATCAAATTTTCATCAGGTCTTCCTTTCCTGTTACTTCCTTCTGGTTTCCATAGCATGATTTCCTTTGGTATTCATCCATCTTCCATCCTTTTAACATGGCCATACCATTGTAATCTGTTTTCATTTTGGCCTATAACTTCTAGTATATCTTTCTTTACATTCTCTCTAATGAAACAAACTCTATGAATTAATAAGACTATAATCGTCTAAATCTGGCGATTAATTTAATTTGTCTTTCTTTTACTCCATTCCATTCCCTTTCTGCAGACTAACTAGGCTTTCGGGATCGCCCACGTTATGAAAACTACAAAGACTTCAGTCCGTAAACCAGGTGTCTTGTACTAGCATGTTTTCTTCAAGTCGCTGATCGATTGGAAAAGTAAGCTGACTGTTACGTAACGATAGACGGCGTAAATCAGCCTCCATTCCACCTCTACGCCCTTAAAATATGCAGTCATATTATAAACAAATGGGGTGAAATGTAAGTTTTAGATTCTATATCTCTCTTCTATGCGTTTAGAAGAGAGATTAAAACCTTTCGTAAAGTTTTTCTTTTTTTTTTAATTATTAAGTTTACAGCTTCTAATGACTTCATTGGACAGATGAATATTTAAAGCTAGCGTGCTTGGCTTTCTTTGCAGAAAACGAGTGTTTGACGGTTTGATACTTCCTCTTTTTTTTACAGTTTGCTTTTGTGGTGATTTTCTAATGGATTGTGAAAGGCAGGATTTTATCGTGCGTCTAAAGTGTCGACTGATCTATTTCCTTCCTGCCTTCTTTTGTTTTCCGTGTGACGACTTGTTGAGTGACATCAAAGCACGTTAAAGGCTGGCTGCTGACTGATTGATTTAAGGTCTTTGTATTAATTACTAAGCCTTACTTAACATCTTTGGTTCTGGCAGTAATGTGCAATCGGTGGTTTAGTAAAGCATGCTTGAGGGGAAAGTAAAGCCTTCTGTTTAACCTTCATTTATAAAGGGGAAAATCGATCGACCTTATGAATTTATAGGCCTGTTCTTACCGGTCAGCTGTGAATTTTAGTTGCCTTTGAAGCAATCTGTGGGCGCTTCGTTGGTCAAGACAATATAGTATCGATTTATCTCCTTGGTAGAGCTCTATCTCACAAGGTGCACGGACCTGAGTTCAAATCCTGGCAATAGCGGAATTGTATTTGTGGTGGACAAAACCTTAGTTTGATGGATTTTTTCCTGGGTTTATCTCGTTAATCCTTCATCATTACAGCACCACACTCCACTATTGTTCTTTCATTATCATTTATCATCACGGTTTAAAAAAACAGGGGATTTACTTTTGTTTTTCGGCGTCGTATCGACCGTCTGACGTAGCGGGTGTTTCTCGTAATTTGTCCAAAAGATGGTAGATGACAGTAGTTGTGTGTTATAGACAACTCGAAGAAATGAAAGTCCTGAATCTCCAGTGCAGGGAACTATAAGACTCAGGTGGATGTCTGAGCCACGGAAAACCATCACCAGTGATATATTAGATTGTCTCATAAGTAATATACGTTTCATAAGTTTGGTGTTTTGTGCAATTTTAATGATCTTGCATATTTGAATAATGCAATTTACAATACGTCATGGTTATTATTACGTATTGTGTGCAAGTGAGTATAGAGATTGGTTTGGAAGTAAATCCCGAAAAGACAAAGTATATGATTATGTGTCGTGACGGGAATATTGTATGAAATGGAAATATAAAAATTAGAAATTTATCCTTTGAAGAGGTGGAAAAATTCAAATACCTGGGAGCAACAGTAACAAATATAAATGACACTCGGAATGAAATTAAACACAGAATAAATACGGGAAATGCCTATTATTATTATTCGGTTGAGAAGCTTTCATCATCCAATCTATTGTCAAAGAATCTGAAAGTTAGAATTTATAAAACAGTTATATTACCGGTTGTTCTTTATGGTTGTGAAACTTGGACTCTCACTTTGAGAGAGGAACATAGGTTAAGGGTGTTTGAGAATAAGATGCTTAGGAAAATATTTGGGGCTAAGAGGGATGAAGTTACAGGAGAATGGAGAAAGTTACACAACACAGAACTGCACGCATTGTATTCTTCACCTGACATAATTAGGAACATTAAATCTAGACGTTTGAGATGGGCAGGCATGTAGCACGTATGGGCGAATCCAGAAATGCATATAGAGTGTTAGTTGGGAGACCGGAGGGAAAAAGATCTTTCGCGGAGACCGAGACGTAGATGGGAAGATAATATTAAAATGGATTTGAGGGAGGTGGTATATGATGATAGAAAATGGATTAATCTTGCTCAGGATAGGGACCAATGGCGGGCTTATGTGAGGGCGGCAATGAACCTCCGGGTTCCTTAAAAGCCAGTAAGTAAGTAAGTATTGTGTGCAAGTGATAGTTGTCAATTTTTAATACAAAGAATATAAAAGGGAGATTAGAATAGCGTACTTCTAAAGCGCTACTGGAAACAAAGTTATAAAATTGCTGTCGTGGCTCCAAGGATATGTGAAGTCGAGGGTGAAAGTGCTGTTAGTGAGAGTATAGCACAATGATGATTCCAGAATTTCAATAATGGGAAAGACATTAAATATTTACAACATCCTGAATGACCTACAGTAAGGAATATTGTCAATACACGCAGAGCTTTGGAAGAAAATTCGCAAAAAATAGTTTTCCTAGGTTGTCAGGAAAACTTGGTGCTTCAAAAGATAAAATACATCGCTACATTAAGACATTTACATAATCGTCGACCTGGTTGGCGAGTTGGTATAGCGCTGGCCTTCTATGCCCAAGGTTGCGGGTTCGATCCCGGGCCAGGTCGATGGCATTTAAGTGTGCTTAAATGCGACAGGCTCATGTCAGTAGATTTACTGGCATGTAAAAGAACTCCCGCGGGACAAAATTCCGGCACATCCGGCAAACCTTTGCAGTTGCGAGCGTCGTTAAACAAGCCATAACATAACATTTTACATAATCATACAGAAATTGTAGATCTGTACATTATGAATTGACACCTGAACAGGCTCAACGCGGAGCGGATATTAACATAGAAAGGATTTGTATATTAATAGGCATCGTCCTAATGTGAAAAATAAGATGACTCTTCATCAACATCCGCCCCCTAATCATCAGTTAAAAATAATGGCACTTATACCCCTTTATATCCTGTATATTTCATTATTTTTGTTATTAAATCCAAGTGGTATTTATGTTGTTCGCTGACTTACATACACAGGTACACGAAGAAACAGAAGTAGACATACATTACCAGTGCATGCCGAAAAACTGCAGCGTGCATGAACTGTTAACTTGCTCTCCGTACGAAGTTAGTACAGTATGATCGATGACACCTCACTTGTACTCAAAGTAACCAAACTTAGTGCTCTACTCACGAGATAGTATCTGTAAATTTGTCGCTTAGCTTCGTGTGTCCAGCCTCGTGAAATAATTACGCAAGGAGCTAGTCCTAGAGTTTAAAACTCCCGTTGTCGTGAGTCGATGCTCTGAATAATGTAGGGGCGTCGTAATAGCGGCCAAGTCTTGGAAGAAGTTTAGCGTCGCTTGTAGACAACTGGGCGGCGACTTTTCCGATGAGCCATTCCATATTAAAGTGACGGTAACTTGCAATACGAGCTCTCCCTCCAACTTGTGTCATATTTATACAAAGAATTGTTACTTGCCTTTCACTTTTGTCTCTCTTCCCACAACTCTTGTTTTCTGCCACAGGCCCTTCACCTAATGGAATGATAATGAACCTCTGTAAACCATCGCAGTCACTACCAGATGTCAATCATAACTTTATTCCATATTGATATGCACGGTCAACCGGATTATTTAATCGACTTGAATGCATCATAATTTCATAATCATAAACTCTTCTTTCAAATAAAATTTGGTTTCCTCGACACTCATTCTTTTATCATTATTCTTTTTAAGTTTCGTGTGGTTGAGGGTTTTCTTTCTTCCCGCGGTTTTTTCTTTGATGTTAGGGGTTGTCCGGACATTCATTGCATTCTTAAATAAAACAATACGCAGTATGCTAAGCAGAGAACAAGAACCACTTCAGGTAATTTCGATCAATATCACTGCCACTGAAATCATTAAACTTGTATCAGCTCTTATTCATTCTGATTGGACTTATATCGTTAACGGAAGTTACCTGTTTTTGTGTGCGTTTCCCGGCTTGCTAATAGCAATCATTGATGTAACACAGCTATGTCTATATTTCGCTGGAAATGTTTGTTTTAAGGGCTATTAACTGTTCACTACATTTTCGTAAGCTAATATTTGTACAAGTTTATAAATTTCGCAGGATATCAGTTAATTATGTACGGTTTACAAATACACGGAGAATTCTGTTCGTATATACTTTGCACTTAAAATTACGAAATAAAATACATGACTGTTTCTACTATGCTGTTATGCTTGCAGTGTTGTGAAATGAAATACGGCATTATAATTCTACTACCATCAGCATAATATTTTAATAATCAACATACCAATGAACCAACAGGATCACAACCAAGAGCTAACCACAATCAAATACATACTTACTTACTTACAAATGGCTTTTAAGGAACCCGAAGGTTCATTGTCGCTCTCACATAAGCCCGCCATCGGTCCCTATTCTGTGCAAGATTAATCCAGTCTCTATCATCATACCCCACCTCCCTCAAATCCATTTCAATATTATCCTCCCATCTACGTCTCGGCCTCCCTAAAGGTCTTTTTCCCACCGGTCTCCCAGCTAACACTCTATATGCATTTCTGGATTCGCCCATACGTGCTACATGCCCTGCCCATCTCAAACGTCTGGATTTTAAGTTCCTAATTATGTCAGGTGAAGAATACAATGCGTGCAGTTCTGTGTCGTGTAACTTTCTCCATTCTCCTGTAACTTCATCCCGCTTAGTCCCAAATATTTTCCTAAGCACCTTATTCTCAAACACCCTTAACCTATGTTCCTCTCTCAGAGTGAGAGTCCAAGTTTCACAACCATACAGAAGAACCGGTAATATAACTGTTTTATAAATTCTAACTTTCAGATTTTTCGACAGCAGACTGGATGATAAGAGCTTCTCAACCGAATAATAACACGCATTTCCCATATTTATTCTGCGTTTAATTTCCTCCCGAGTGTCATTTATATTTGTTACTGCTGCTCCAAGATATTTGAATTTTTCCACCTCTTCGAGCGATAAATCTCCAATTTTTATATTTCCATTTCGTACAATATTCTGGTCACGAGACATAATCATATACTTTGTCTTTTCGGGATTTACTTCCAAACCGATCGCTTTACTTGCTTCAAGTAAAATTTCCGTGTTTTCCCTAACCGTTTGTGTATGTTCTCCTAACATATTCACGTCATCTGCATAGACAAGAAGCTGATGTAACCCGTTCAATTCCAAACCCTGCCTGCTATCCTGAACTTTCCTAATGGCATATTCTAGAGCGAAGTTAAAAAGTAAAGGTGATAGTGCATCTCCCTGCTTTAGCCCGCAGTGAATTGGAAAAGGATCAGATAGAAACTGACCTATACGGACTCTGCTGTATGTTTCACTGAGACACATTTTAATTACTCGAACTAATTTCTTGGGAATACCAAATTCAATAAGAATATCATATAATACTTCCCTCTTAACCGAGTCATATGCCTTTTTGAAATCTATGAATAACTGATGTACTGTAACCTTATACTCCCATTTTTTCTCCATTATCTGTCGAATACAAAAAATCTGATCTATAGTCGATCTATTACGCCGAAATAGCACAAGAAAACGGATACAACTAGGGACAAAAGAAATAGGCGGGTATGGCGAACCTCTCATTCACTACCCCGACTCCTACATCCTTCAGAACCTGCGTGATGTATGGTCCTGTCCCAAATAACTTACTCCTCCATTCACATGTTTTGCACTATAGGGAAACTTAAAAGAACATAATAAAATAATAACGTGATTTCTAGTAATTACAAATACTTGATTTACTGAATATTGTCGTTTCGTTTAGTCAACTGTCCGAACACAGGCCTGAAACTCTGACGACAATAAGACATCACTAATGAGGTAACTAATCCAGGAGATAATGGGTTATGGTGGCCAGTTCTCTTTCCCCCTCCATTGCATTTATCGCTGAATAGTAACATATTGCACTAATCACACTTTAGATGTTATCATTTATAATATTTCGCAAGTTAGGCATTTCACAAATGTAATGTAAACTTAATACGAGAAATCAAATATTTACCATTACATTTGTTTTTATGTGTTTTCAGAACATTGTGTTGAAACAGTAACTACTAAATAATGTTTATACAGTTATCAACTTTATGAATCATGAGGAAATTAAAGATTAAAGAGCAAAAATTAATATATTTCTACTGTATGTAGAAAATGTACACGTTATTGTAATACTAACGAGTTTCGTAATTAAAAAAATACATATTAGAAGCACACTTAAGAATGGCTTAACTTAACAAAAGAAATAACACAATAAGTAGGCCTATGACTAAAAAAATCGTTCTGCACAGGTTCTCTTACCCGATCGTAGAGAAACACTGCTAGCCTTGGCAGTGGCTGTCTGCATTGATGATAGTGACACTTTTAATGTCGTCACAAACATTAACTTCTTTCAGAAACAACAAACTTGATAAATAACGCCTTTAGTATGACTTCTGATATCAGAGATCGACTGAGATATTATAGCGATTACTTGGATGATTAGTATTAAAAATACTGGTTATTATGTGTAATTAGTATTTAAAAATACTGTTTATTATGTTATTATAATATATTTTTTCGAACAAGCTGTAACAGAGTAATATCACAGACGAGCACTTGTCAACAACCAGCATTTGAACGCAGTGACAGGAAGGTCTCTTTGTTCAGGTCATAAACCGCTAGAGAAAGTGTGGAGTGAGTAGATTCCGCACAAGACCAAAAACCCGCCTATTTCTTCTGTCTTTACTATAACATAATAGACAACATAATACTTAAGACAAAACATAATCACAAAAAACATAAGAATACAACACAAACACAAGAACACAAAAAATACATCACACTAACATACGAAAACAAAAACACACACAAAATTGCAACCTCACTAAAGAAATTAAATTACAACATTGCATACAGAACAAAATAACACTCTACAAAACATCTCAACACACAAACAACACAAACAAACAAATACAACTATACAGGCGTATACAGACTGAAATGTAACACCTGCAACAACTTCTATATAGGACAGACAGGCAGATCATTTCAAACATGTTACAAAGAACGCATCACAGCCATAACAAAATTACAAAACACCTCCACATATGCAGAACACATCACAAATGCTAACCACACCCACAGAGACATCAACACAGACATGGAAATAATACACATCCAACCAAAAAAGCCAGAAACTAAACACACTAGAACAATATGAAATGTACAGACACACGAAAACACACCCCAACGAAATTCTCAACACAGAACTGAATTTCAGAACACACACACTCTTTGACTCTACATTATACCACACGAACACACCCTCACAGGAAACAAAACAAGAGGCGCCAAGACCAACAACGACCAGTTCTGAGGATGACCCATAAAAGGTCGAAACATGTAAACAAGGTACGTTAGAATTTAACACAATAAATTCTTAGCATACATATTTCGAAGTGATACTGTGTTAAAAGTTGTGTAATCAAGATGTATAATATTTTATTTTCATATAGTAAGAGATTATCACATTTTTCCTCAATAACTCACACCGTACCGTATTTTTAAATGTTTGACAACATTATTTTTCGAGTGTCACTGAAATGAAGCGTGCAGATTGTTGGGTAACACTAACACAACTGTGTCTTTGGAGTTACCAATTTAATCGTGGTGTATTTTCAGTAATTCATTTAATATTCTGCCCAAGGGTAGGTCTTTCACTGCAAACCCAGCTTTCTCCACTCTTTCCTATTTTCTGCCTTCCTCTTAGTCTCCGCATATGATCCATATATCTTATTGTCGTCTATCATCTGATATCTTCTCCTGCCCCGAACTCTTCTCCCGTTCACCCTTCCTTCCAGTGCATCCTTAAGTTGGCAGTTCCTTCTCAGCCAGTGACCCAACCAATTCCTTTTCCTCTTCCTGATCAGTTTGAGCATCATTCTTTCTTCACCCACTCTTTCCAACACAGCTTCATTTCATATTCTGTATGTCCATTTCACACGATCCATTCTTCTCCATATCCACATTTCAAATGCTTCTATTCACTTCGTCGTAATGTCCATGTTTCTGACCCATAAAATGCCACACTCCATACAAAGCACTTTATTAGTTTCTTTCTTAGTTCTTTTTCCAAAGGTCCGCAGAAGATGCTCCTTTTTCTATTAAAAGCTTCCTTTGTCATTGCTATCCTCCTTTTGACTTCCTGGCAGCAGCTCATGTTACTGCTTATAGTACACACCAAGTTTTTGAAGCTGTCCACTTGCTGTGTTGCCTCATTAAGAATTCGCAAGTTTTTCTCTCTTTCTTTCTCTTTCTTTCATTCTCTCTTTCTTTCCTTCATTCTTTCTTTCTCTCTCTTTCGTTCTCTCTTTGTTTCTCTTTCTTTCGTTTTTTCTCTCTTTCTCTTTCCTTTGTTCTCTCTTTCTTTCATTCTCTCTTTCTTTAATTCTCTCTTTCTTTGTCTTTCTTTCGTTCTCTCTCTCTTTCTTTCTTTCTTTCTTTCTTTCTTTCTTTCTTTCTTTCTTTCTTTCACGTCGGAATTAAACCATATAGGCCTACCATCGGGTATTTGAAATTTTATGAGTTCATGTTTATTATGCAATACTAATGAAATTGAAGGCTTCATAATTAGAATTCGAAATATGATTTTTAAATGTTATACATAAAATATTTTCGTACCTTTTTTAAATGTAAAAAGTAATATTTTCACTGTCCAAAGTGTAATGTCTCATACTAGCGATACCAAATGAACGCTATTTCGAGTCCTTGTGAAGAAGGAATTTTGTCATTAAAATGTTGACCGGTGCCCAACCAGCTACAACGGTTAAGGGGATCATCATGCTGGGCACATGTTACGCCTGTACTGTTTGGATGATCGTTCATCTCTTCTGAGACTTATGGGCAGGAGGCCAGCAGTCGGTTGAACTTCCATAATGTCACTCCACGAATTACACATAGTAGTTTTTTGTGCGAGATCGTGCGTATTTGCTTGCTTTCCGCACAAAACCAATACGCGGTAAGTGTGAAATACCACATTCAGTATTCCCAACGTAACACACATAATAATTTCCCTATTCTTACCGCTTAAGCGTCATATTCATTTTACTGCTTTAGGCTTTTAACATATTATTTTTAAAGACGTTCAATATAGTAATAATTATAAATTGGAAACTTACCACTGCAATTTCACCTAAATTGCACTGTTAATTATTGTTTTTAAATATTTTCAAAAATTAAGTAAACTCTACAACACCACAAAAGTTACTGCATTTGTAATGCAAGTAACATTAATGAAGCCGTGAAAAAATCAACAAGATTCCAGACTCGTCATAGACTGGGGGAAAAAAAAGACAGACGTATATCACGGCCTGCTGCAGTATAGTAAACACAGAAAACATTTTATAGGAACAATGTTGAAGATAGATATATTTGTTTTCCAAAGTTGCCGTCATTGAACAGAAACCAAGATGGAGATTTCATTGCAACTAATTAGAAATTCCTCTTTCAGGTATGTAATAAACGATCTTCGCAGAAAATAATGTACGATACACGAGCGGTATGTTTGTTTTCATGTTCTCGGAGATTAAAAAAACTCAACTACGTTTCGCTTTTTCAATCTTTTCCTCGAACATGAAAACGTCAACATACCGCTCTTGAAACGCATATTACTAT
Source organism: Periplaneta americana (assembly GCF_040183065.1). Taxonomy (NCBI): domain Eukaryota; kingdom Metazoa; phylum Arthropoda; class Insecta; order Blattodea; family Blattidae; genus Periplaneta; species Periplaneta americana. The sequence continues at coordinate 37,859,412 of NC_091130.1, read as the reverse complement.
TCTTGGTCTTCCAGTCCTCCTATACACTCCTTTACGTTGGGTAATTCTTGTATATTCCCAGTTGCTTTATTTTTTTCAACATATTGTTTGACCTGTGTTTATATTTTATTACTTTTATCTCTGATAATTTCAGTACTGTCATTTCGTTGATGATGGAGTATCGTTAGAATTCGCTTCTTGTTGCAATATCTCTCCGCGTTTGTACTGCAATTTAGTTAAAGCGTTTTATTTTCTAGGTTTTTAAGGTTGTAAAGAAGCTGCTAGATACTAACTTAAAGCTAATATACACTCAACGAAGCCACCAATAAGCTCTATCTAATAAATGCTAAAGGAACGGAGTGGCATAGGCAGCTAGGAGAAAAGAAAACGGAACAAAAGAAAAATTAAATTACACTGAGGCCTATTTGATTGCTAGTTGTCTTTGAGTCTGCGGTTAAATGAATAAAAAGAGAACTTGTTCGTTGATAAATTGAGTCAGTTTTCTTGTATGGCCAAAAAGAAAATTATCCGGAAAGCCCAGAATATAGCTTATTCTGAACGGTAGAACGAAGCGAAGGAGAGGGAGGGAGTTAATACGCTAATGAAAGAACAGAGGAGACTGGGATAGAGAAGGAGAGAAGCCTGGATTATTAATATTACATCGTCATCATCTTACACTTGTTGACCTTGGGAAGTAACAGTAGCTCAATTCAACAACTTTCTTTTCTTACTCGCCTAACTTACTGCTTTAGCAGAGTCGTTGCTTTCGAACCTCATCGCATGAGAGTGCATACAAATTGCTGTTAAGATGTCTGTCCGTATCATTCTTACAGTTGTTTCTGATTGAAATAAGAATCCCTTGAAAACCTGAAAACAGCATTAGCTAAGGTACAGGGGTATCCATAGACTTAGGAAAACTAAACTGATCAACTTACAATAGAAATATTTTTCCATTCCTTCATACAATATGTTTGATCTTCCTTTCTTCTTTCTTTCTCCATTTCGGAGTATTTTATTTACTTTCCGACGTTGTATAATTTGATGAGAGTTCTACGTTTTCCTTCAAGGTGGCATTTAATTTCATCAGCACTCTTTTCTCCCTTATTTCATATAAATTGTCTCATATAATGTAATTATTTTCCTTTATCTCGTATTATTTTCTTTGTTTCATATTCACTGTCCTTATTTAGTAGATACCATTAGCCCATGAGAGATATATTGGACAGAGCAGTTTCTTTCTTCGTACCGTAATTCCCTTTGTTTTAGATCCATTTAATGTCCCTTTATTTCGCATAATTTTCACTCTTGGAATATTTTGTTGGATTCTAATTGCATGTTGGTTGTAGTTGTTGTAGTCAGGTATCATATCAGGTAGGTCAGCCTTACAGAATGTTTTCGTAAATCTAATATACCGTATATATGTATTACTGAAGCTAGTGTATTGAAAATTTTGAAAATATTTGCATGGAAATTGTTTGTAAGGAAATTAATTAACAAAGCAACTACTGTTACATTATAAGCAAAAGATACGTGCCCATGTGTTGTAAAAATGTCAGTTCTATAGCTTCAGCTCATTTCCAGAAAATAATCAAATATTCTGATGATAGGAAGTTGGTAACCAATATCACCTTAAAAGCATAATGCGATAAGAGTTTTGTTATGTAATATTAGTTACACTTAAAACGGATAGAGTACCTAGGTAACTTTGCTTTGTACTGGAATATTGTTTTGATTAGTTTATTGATTACTTTTGTAAGGCTAAAGATACCATCAATATAAATTCCAACTTATCATGTCATACTGAATCTCTTTCTTTGGAATATCACTTTCTTTATGAATGATGTGTTTCATCCACTTAATACAGTATAATATTATACTACTATGGAATTTAAGTGAATATTCCTTCTTAACTCTCTATTATGTTATTAAGATTTAAAATAAAAGTGCAATATTAAGAAATCAGTGTTAGTACTTTTGTTTTACAGACAATATAGATAATATCAAACAGAAAGAAGCCATATAAAATAACGACATAAAATTACACGTTCCGTTTGAAGTTTGTGCACCACTGTTTTCTTAATCCAACAGGCTGCTTATTCATATACACAACCCTCCCTCTTTCCATACTTAGCGCTTGCTGCCCGCGCACGACGTCAAGGTCAGAAAAATGAGCTTGCTTTGACATCACTGTCCTAAATGATCAATTAGTACAATGGCCTTGAGGTCGCAGTATAGTCGACTTCGTTGATTCCTCTCCGAGAATTGAATAAATGTGTGATATTTCCAAAACTATGCTAGACATAATTCTGCGCCTTTCTTCATAAACAATACGATATGGCAGCCTGCAATATGGTGGCATTGCGCTACCAGCGAGTAAACAGACGGGGATATACTGTAGTTTTGTTTTATGGTCTTGGCAACATTCATAACTCAGAATTGAAGTAGTGACAGTTCGCCTTCAGGCCGCACAATTGAACAATCGTAAATTTAAAATGATAAAGGCAGGAAGCAGATCTCTAATCTGGTTTCACAACGTATAAAGACCCACGTAGGCGAGAACCTGATTATGTACGCCTACTGCTAATGATAAACCAAAGCTATACCTTGTCCAGATTCGTCAATACCAGCTGAAGTGAGCCCGGCTGCAATTGAGAGTGGTAGCAGCAGACATTGCGAACACGTCATGGGCTACGAAAGGAACAACGACTTTGTTTTGGAAGTGTCCTTCGCCGGGTTTAAGAACAAGCATTAATAAAATTTATGACTCCACAATAGCTCAGTTTTATCACATGGGCTTAACATTTCGCGATTTGGTCTTCGATTGCCTGCGACAACTAGAATGATACTTGTGGTGGACAATACAGAATGATGAGGGATTCTCGAATTAAGATAAATAGGGGAGACTCGGCTAATTCCGCAATATTAAGAAGTAAATCTATTATATTTTATCAAAATTTTATTGAAAAATATTATCAAAGTATGTAGACATGGACGAAACCTTTCATTACCAAATGAAATAAAGAGACCTATTAAAATGCAAATATATTTAGTTGTACATACATTACAGTTGAAAAAGAACAACTCGGGTAATTCCGCAATAGTGCGGATAAATCCGCAATAGGACTTGGCTAATTCCGCAGTTGTAAATAATTATGAAATACATTATGAAAGTAATATAAAAGGAATTCGTTAGGAAACCAGTCCGATTATTTAAAATGTGTCTCAGTGAAACGTACAGCAGAGTTCGTACAGGTCAGTTTCTGTCAGATGCGTTTCCAATTCACTGTGGGCTAAAGCAAGGAAATGCACTATCACATTTACTTTTTAACTTTGCTCTAGAGTATGCCATTAGGAAAGTTAAGGATAACAGAGAGGGTTTGGAATTGAGCGGATTACATCAGCTGCTTGTCTATGCGGATGACGTGAATATGTTAGGAGAAAATCCACAAACGATTAGGGGAAAACACGGGAATTTTACTGGAAGCAAGTAAAGAGATAGGTTTGGAAGTAAATCCCGAAAAGACAAAGTATATGATTATGTCTCGTGACCAAAATATTGTACGAAATGGAAATATAAAAATTGGAAATTTATCTTTTGAAGAGGTGGAGAAGTTCAAATATCTTGGAGCAACAGTAACAAATATAAATGATACTCAGGAGGAAATTAAACACAGAATAAATATGGGAAATGCCTGTTATTATTCGGTTGAGAAGCTTTTATCATCCAGTCTGTTGTCAAAAAATCTGAAAGTTAGAATTTATAAAACAGTTATATTACCGGTTGTTCTATATGGTTGTGAAACTTGGACTCTCACTTTAAGAGAGAAACATAGGTTAAGGGTGTTTGAGAATAAGGTGCTTAGGGAAATATTTGGGGCTAAGAGGGATGAAGTTACAGGAGAATGGAGAAAGTTACACAACACAGAACTGCACGCATTGTATTCTTCACCTGACATAATTAGGAACATTAACTCCAGACGTTTGAGATGGTCAGGGCATGTAGCACGTATGGGCGAATCCAGAAATGCATATAGAGTGTTAGTTGGGAGGCCGGAGGGAAAAAGACCTTTATGGAGGCCGAGACGTAGATGAGAAGATAATATTAAAATGGATTTGAGGGAGGTGGAATATGATGATAGAAAATGGATTAATCTTGCTCAGGATAGTGACCAATGGCGGGCTTATGTGAGGGCGGCAATGAACCTCCGGGTTCCTTAAAAGCTAGTAAGTAAGTGAGTAAGTAAGTAATATAAAAGGAACAATTTTGTATAACATTGCTCACTTTCTTCACAGCTGTGTAGCAAAACACGAAAAACAGCCAACTTTCGATGTTTCACTGTATTGCCGACAGAGGTGTCGACCAATATCCTTGATTTTTTTCTATAGTACTGCATATAACATGCTCCTGTTGACACTCTCTCAAAATTTTCGTTCACGCTATTGTAAAGCCTCATTGAAATCATAAATGCACTACTTCGGAATTACCCGTACTGCGGAATTAGCCGAGTTTCCCCTATTTGGCCTGTACCATACGATTTCCAAAATAAAGTTGGAAGGTTCTTAATTACGTGAAAGATGAAATGCTTTCTATTTAAGCATTACAATCGACGAGCATTTACGATGGCATAAACATATTATGAACTTGTGCAATAGATTACGTAAAACAATTTATTTCTTTGTTATACAGCACTTCGGTCATATTTATCAGTCAATATTTTACGTCTAATTTATACAGTTTTATTTCACTAACTCCACTAACACTAGTTCAGGAAACAATACTGAAAATATGCCTTAAGGAACCTCTTGATTATTTATTCGAACCTTTGTTCACTAATTTTAATGTTCTTCAAATTAGATAAATTTATTATAACGCTTTATTAAACTTCATACATAAAAATAGCAATAAATTCAAATTGTGTCATTAATAATACAGAACTAAAAGATCCGATTTTATACGACTGGAGGAACCGAAGTGTTTCGAAAGCACAGATCTCAATCATGGCACCTATTTTGGTCCAAAGTTATATAACAAATTAATTGAAAAATATCCATTTTTGGAAAATGCTAGTGTTAATAAATTCAAAAATAGCGTTAAAAATTTCATTTTTCTTCTTCTTCTTCCCTTCAAGTATTAGGCCAAATGGCCTGTTACGATCTCACAGTTGAATTTTCAATCCAGCGCTTCTTTGGACGACCGAGAGATCTCTTCCCGTTTGGACGATAGTGGAGCATGACTTTTGGGATTCTACCTCTATGCATGCGATGCAGATGATTTATTCAGTTGTTCTGATAATGTTTTACGTGATTAATTACAGGTTCTAGTTGTAATTCTTCCATTACATCTTGATCCCATTTCGTATATCCCGCTGTATATCTCATAAATTTCATTTCATTGGCCGTTTTTCTGCTTTCGTCTTTCTTTCTCAATGTCCATGCCTCACTGCCGTAACAAAGTACAGGTCTCGCCAAGGTCTTGTAAAGACGAATTCGAGTATGCCTTTGTACTAGGGAAGGTTTCATAATGTTGTTAATTATTCCCATTGTTTTGGTGTATTTAGAAATTTTCTGTGAAATGTCTACTTCATCAAAAGAAGATAATGTGTATCCGAGATATGTAAAATAATTTAGTCTTTCTAATATTTTTGAATCTAAACATATTTTGCTAGGCACAGGGTATTTTCCGCAGAAGGCCATAATTTTAGTTTTTTCTTTATTGATTTTCATTTCATATTTAATTCCAATTTTGTTAAAATTAAATATTGAACATTGTAATTCATCTTCTGAGGATGCCAGAATTTAATTTTTAAAGAATATATGTCTTTGTTTAATATGTATTTATTTGTTTGTACGAGTTAAATTGCTAAAATTGGAATTGTATTTTTAAGTTGATTTATTCTTAAGTTTCTTAATCCATTTCATTTCTAATAATTATGTGTATCTTTGTTAAGCATGAGTTAGCATAACTCCCTGAGCACGATTTTTACTCCTTCTCGGAGTAATTCACGAATGCAATAACTGTACAACATTATAAACATGTTATTTATTTATGCGACATCACTGCAAAACAATGAATAATGAAATAACAACAAATTTGCAATGATAGGTAATTTGATATTATGGTCTATGAAGAAAGGGTTGCTATGACAACAATGATGTATTAAATATTATACCACGACAAATCACTTCTTTATATATTTATGGCACAATTTAGCACAAGTTATGCCGTCATAATAGAAGTCATGACGTTTTAGTTGGCAAGGCAATATTTTACGTCACTGATACAGTAATGCACACTTTTAGCAATGCGAAGATTTTTAATGTTGTTACCAAATAAAAATATGTAAAGTAACTTATCTATACTAATAATAAATCTGTAGCGGAAATTTTTCTGGTAATTTTCGATTTTCCAAAAATAATTGGTCCTAACATATATAATTAACCACCCTGAAACCGAAAATCGCTTTTTTGAAATTTTTGTTTGTATGTCTGTCTGTCTGTCTGTATGTTTGTTACCTTTTCACGCGATAATGGCTGAACGGATTTCGATGAAAATTGGAATTTAAATTAAGTTCGTTGTAACTTAGATTTTAGGCTATATGGCATTCAAAATGCATTATTTAAAAGGGGGGTTATAAGGGGGCCTGAATTAAATAAATCGAAATATCTCGCTTATTATTGATTTTTGTGAAAAATATTACATAACAAAAGGTTCTTTAAAAATAATTTGCGATAAGTTTTATTCCTTAAAAAATTTTGATAGGACTGATATTTAATGAGATAAATGAGTTTTAAAATTAAAATAACTGCCATCTAAGGCAGCGTAATGAATTAAAAAAATGACTTCGTCTATAAGGGGCAACAATCAAAAGCTATGAAAGATAGCCTACAGAGAATGTTTCTGTGTTTGTATGAAGTAATATCGGAAGCTAAATTAACCGATTTGTATAATTAATTATTTCACCACTGGAAAGTGTAGTTTCTCTAGATGGATATAATGCTATAATGTTATTACAGTAACTTCTGATATAATATAATATAATATAATATAATATAATATATAATATAATATAATATAATATAATATAATATAATATAATATAATATAATATAATATAATATAATATATAATGTAATATGATATAATATAATTTAAGTTATTTGAAGGGTTCAGTACCATAGTGGGCCAAGCGCCATTTACTGAATACGTAGAAAACAAGGGTTAAAATTAAGTTATTACCATAATTCAATGGAAACCTATAACAAGTAAAATAAAATATACACATTAAATCTAAATGCTGTCAATCTTCATTAAACTATGGTTGCATGTAATAAAAATTAAGAAATATGTTAAAGGAATTGTCATTGCACCAAATGAGTGTCTCTGGTTCAAAAATGATCGTATTTTAATTATTTGGATGCGATTTAAATTAAGTAACATATTAAACGATTTATCCTTCTATCAAACACGAATGTTCCCTGGATCAAATGTCTTATTTTAATTGTGTAATTACTTTATATTTATTTCTAACGGGTGTAGCGGAGCGCACGGGTACGGCTAGTAACATTATAAACTTGTTTCATAATGTATATTGCTATTATTTCCAAACGAAAACAACAGCATAGGAATCTTTAATTTCCACTGTTATTAATACTTACCTGTAAATGTTATTTTATATCTGGAACTGGAACATTCTAATTTCTAGAAACAAACTAAAACAAAAGTAATTGTCTGGAGGTTATGTAGTTTCAAAGATCTATTTTCAAACCCCTGAAAGTAAAGGCATTAAATTGGAAACTTGAGACGTATAAAAGTGTCTTTGCTTGCAGTTGCAGACCGTTATGTCTGAGGTTATATGACAAGATCATACCTATTGAGACGGAGCAAAGAACTCGACCTTCAGCGTTATTCCAGATCTTGCCCTGTCACAGCCATGTGGTGCACTTGGTTGCGGCAATAAAAAACAATTGCCGTTGTTCATTGCTACTATCAAAAGTTTGTTCACTCTTGGCAACCAATTCATAATTAACATAATCTGTAATCTCATACTTTCTTTCTATTTTCCTTCTGTGAGTTCCTGAATTTCTTCCTGTCTTTCTCGTTTTCGGCTGGTTGAAATTTTCTTTCATTAATTTGTCTCCTGGTCTGGCTGTCCTTATGTACGGTTTCATTTCTCTCTCAATTTGCTTTTTCTCTTATGGTTTCTCTATCTTTTTATTACCGTACATTCTGTTTGTTATTTATTTCTCTCCTTGTGTCCCCTCTCTCCTTTCTTGTTTATATCTGTTTCTTGTTCCTGCTTTTTTTAGTTTCTTTCTATGTTTTTACTCTCTCTTTTGTTTCTTTCTCTTTCGTTTCTTCTCACTCTCTCTCTTTTTTGTTTCTTCCTCTATGTTTTGTCTTTTTCTGTAATTTTGTATCGTTCTCTCTTTTTTCTCTTTCTCTCTTTTTGTTTCTTCCTCTCGCTTTTTCTTTCTCAATCTTTTATGTTCCGCTCTCTCCCTTGTCTCTTTCTTTCTTGTTTCTTAAGTTTATTGTTTCTTTCTATCCCGTCATTGTTTCTCTCTCTTCCTTTATTTTTGTTTCTCTCTATTTATTGTTTCATTTTCTCTCATTGTTTTCCCTTCTTTATGGCATCTTTCACTTTCTTTTTTTCATTTTCCTCTCTCTTCCAATTTCTTTGTAACTTTTCCCCCTATTTTTCTGTGTATTTTGTTCTATTTTTTCTCTCTTTTTGATTCTCTCTTCCTTTCCCTCTTCTTTTTCATTCCATTTGTGTTTTTATTCATTTTTCCATCATGTTTGCTTCTTACTCTCTGATATTTGTTTCTCTCTCTCCATTTTTCTTTATCTCCTTTTACTTTCTTTCCATCTTTTTTGTAACTTTCTGTGCTTTTTGTTCCTTTCTCTCTGGTTTTGTCTAATTCTCTCTCTTTTTTATTCTTTCTCTGTTTTTTTTTGGTTCTTTTACTCCCTTCTTTTTGGTTCTATTACTCTGTTTTGTTTGGTTCTTTCTCTCTGTTCTTTTGCTTCTTACTCTCTGTTTTTTGTTCTTTCGCTCAGTTTTATCTCTCTTTCTCGCTGTTCTTTTGCTTCTTACTCTCTGTTTTTTGTTCTTTCTCTCAGTTTTATCTCTCTTTCTCTCTGTTCTTTTGCTTCTTACTCTCTGTTTTTTGTTCTTTCTCTCAGTTTTATCTCTCTTTCTCTCCGTTCTTTTGCTTCTTACTCTCTGTTTTTTTTTCTTTCTCTCAGTTTTATCTCTCTTACTCGCTGTTCTTTTGCTTCTTACTCTCTGTTTTTTTTTTCCTTTCTCTCAGTTTTATCTCTCTTTCTCTCTGTTCTTTTGCTTCTTACTCTCTGTTTTTTGTTCTTTCTCTCAGTTTTATCTCTCTTACTCGCTGTTCTTTTGCTTCTTACTCTCTGTTTTTTGTTCTTTCTCTCAGTTTTATCTCTCTTTCTCGCTGTTCTTTTGCTTCTTACTCTCTGTTTTTTGTTCTTTGTCTCAGTTTTAACTCTCTTTCTCTCTGTTCTTTTGCTTCTTACTCTCTGTTTTTTGTTCTTTCTCTCAGTTTTATCTCTCTTTCTCGCTGTTCTTTTGCTTCTTACTCTCTGTTTTTTGTTCTTTCTCTCAGTTTTATCTCTCTTTCTCGCTGTTCTTTTGCTTCTTACTCTCTGTTTTTTGTTCTTTGTCTCAGTTTTATCTCTCTTTCTCTCTGTTCTTTTGCTTCTTACTCTCTGTTTTTTGTTCTTTCTCTCAGTTTTATCTCTCTTTCTCTCTGTTCTTTTGCTTCTTACTCTCTGTTTTTTGTTCTTTCTCTCAGTTTTATCTCTCTTTCTCTCTATTCTTTTGCTTCTTACTCTGTTTTTTGTTCTTTCTCTCAGTTGTATCTCTCTTTCTCGCTGTTCTTTTGCTTCTTACTCTCTGTTTTTTGTTCTTTCTCTCAGTTTTATCTCTCTTTCTCTCTGTTCTTTTGCTTCTTACTCTCTGTTTTTTGTTCTTTCTCTCAGTTTTATCTCTCTTTCTCGCTGTTCTTCTGCTTCTTACTCTCTGTTTTTTGTTCTTTCTCTCAGTTTTATCTCTCTTTCTCGCTGTTCTTTTGCTTCTTACTCTGTTTTTTGTTCTTTCTCTCAGTTTTATCTCTCTTTCTCCCTGTTCTTTTGCTTCTTACTCTCTGTTTTTTGTTCTTTCTCTCAGTTTTATCTCTCTTTCTCGCTGTTCTTTTGCTTCTGACTCTCTTTTTTTTCTTTCTCTCAGTTTTATCTCTCTTTCTCTGTGTTCTTTTGCTTCTTACTCTCTGTTTTTTTTTCTCTCAGTTTTATCTCTCTTACTCGCTGTTCTTTTGCTTCTTACTCTCTGTTTTTTTTTCTTTCTCTCAGTTTTATCTCTCTTTCTCTCTGTTCTTTTGCTTCTTACTCTGTGTTTTTTGTTGTTTCTCTGTTTTATCTGTCTTTCTCTCTGTTCTTTTGCTTTTTACACTCTGATTTTGTTCTTTGTGTCAGTTTTATCTCTCTTTCTCTCTGTTCTTTTGCTTCTTACTCCCTGTTTTTTGTTCCTTCTCTCAGTTTTATCTCTCTTTCTCTCTGTTCTTTTCCTTCTTACTCTCTGTTTTTTGTTCTTTCAATTTTATCTCTCTTTCTCTCTGTTCTTTTGTTTCTTACTCTCTGTTTTTTGTTCTTTCTCTCTGTTCTTTTGCTTCTTACTCCCTGTTTTTTGTTCTTTCTCTCAGTTTTATCTCTCTTTCTCTCTGTTCTTTTGCTTTTTACACTCTGTTTTTTTTCTTTCTCTCAGTTTTATCTCTCTTTCTCTCTGTTCTTTTGCTTCTTACTCTCTGTTTTTTGTTCTTTCTCTCAGTTTTCTCTCTCTTTCTCTCTGTTCTTTTTCTTCTTACTCCCTGTTTTTCGTTCTTTCTCTCAGTTGTATCTCTTTCTCTCTTCTCTTTTGCTTCTTACTCCCTGTTTTTGTTTTTTCTCTCAGTTTTATCTCTCTTTCTCTCTGTTCTTTTGCTTCTAAACCTCTGTTTTTGTTCTTTCTCTCAGTTTTTTCTCTCTTTCTCTCTGTTCTTTTGCTTTTTGCACTCTGTTTTTTGTTCTTTCTCTCAGTTTTATCTCTCTTTCTCTCTGTTCTTTTGCTTCTTACTCTCTGTTTTTGTTCATTCTCTCAGTTTTCTCTCTCTTTCTCTCTGTTCTTTTTCTTCTTACTCCCTGTTTTTCGTTCTTTCTCTCAGTTGTATCTCTTTCTCTCTTCTCTTTTGCTTCTTACTCCCTGTTTTTGTTTTTTCTCTCAGTTTTATCTCTCTTTCTCTCTGTTCTTTTGCTTTTAACTCTCTGTTTTTGTTCTTTCTCTCAGTTTTGTCTCTCTTTCTCTCTGTTCCATTGCTTCTTACACTCCGTTTTTTGTTCTTTCTCTCGGTTTTATCTCTCTTTCTCTCTGTTTTGCTTCTTTTTCAGTTCTTTTTATGGTTCCTTCTGTCTGTTTGTTTTGGTTCATTCTCTCTACTTTTTGTCCTACTTTCTGTCATTTGATACTTTCTCTGTTTTTTTTTGTTCATTCTCTATGTTTGTGTTTCTTTCTCTCTTTCTTGTTTCTATCTCTCTTTTTTGTTCCTTTCCCTCTCTCTCTCCTTTTCGTTTGTTCTCTGCTTTCTATTTATTCCTCTGCCTTTCTCTTTTCTATATGACTCTGTTTGTCCTTATTTAATTCTTCCTCTCTAGTTTTACAATTATATTACCAATAAAATCTGTGCCATCTTCATTGTGACATCCTAGAACTCTAATACATTATTTAAGCATGAAATAGAGGGGAGAAAATACGAGTTTCTGTTCAAATCCGAACCATTATTATTATTATTATTATTATTATTATTATTATTATTATTATTATTATTATTATTATTATTGCTATTCTGGAAATATTTCTCTAAATTATTCATCATAAGGAACACTTTAAATTTCTCTGGGCAGTGCTTCGAACCTGCTTTACATAACCAAATATTTCGTGGCACATAAATCCTTCGTCTACTCTTCTTTAAGAAAAAAGACCTCCCACTTGCTGGAGAGTACGACTGCGCGAGATTTATTGTATCAGCGCCCCCAGCCATGGCAGTAGCTCTTGTGTCCGACATACTGCATATGAGAGAGACAACGAAGATTTTTATCTTTCGAAGAAATAAAAACAAAATAAAAGTTTTTTTCTTTTTTCCAGTCTGTTTTATATCTCGGATCACATTTGTCATTTTCGTATCAATAGCTTATTTACTACTTGTTCATGATGAATCTAACAATGTTACCCCTAGGCCTTTCTTTGGCTGTTTCAAACATGTCGGCCTTTTTGTCTTATTTTTACAGTGGTGAGCAAGGTCGCTAGGTATCGTCCAGCACGCCGATGTAAAATGAACGTCAGTTGGTCGATAATGGTCCAGATTGCAAGGTGGAGTTTCATCTGTCTTATGAAATTAATGTTTTACTACCTTAATAGGTTCCCGAATTGCTCTGTCCTTCTCAGAGATGACTCATTCCGTTTTAATTTGGCTTCTATCTCCTGGCTCTTCGGGTTATTGTCTTTGCCAGTGTTCTTTTTTATTCGCATTTCTTACGGAGCAAAATTTGTTGTTCTATTCTTCACCCAGACTTAATTGAATAACTTATGATACACGTAACTTAGTGTACATTCGATAAAGTAGATCGAACAAATGTGTGATCATTAATAAACTGCAATCGAATCCCTTTGCATTCAATACAATCTGATGAGTAGAGTCCGGAATTTTATGTAGTATTGATCCTAAAAACATTACGTACATAAATATTTAAGGGGTTAGGTACAGCTTACAGCAGTAAAATTTTGGAAAATTTCAACATTTTTTCCTCCATTACTGTATCTTGTACAATAATGAAAATTAGTACGTATAAAACAGTGTCCTTCTGCTGTATGAAAAGATATTTTTACGGTTAAAAAAATTATTAGCATTTTTTTTTTTTTTTCCAAAATTCAGTTCACTGTGCAGTGATGAAGGTTTCCCACATAACTCAAAAACTATCCAACATTATGTGATGAAATTTTTTGTGTATATTTATGCATGTCATATCTACAACATGATGCAAGATCACTGCTCTACCTTTGATAGATTGTCTAATAAAAATAAATTCATTTAAAAAATGGTTAAATATCAGTATTTCCTTGTAACACAACATTTTAAAAAATATATTACTTATTAAGGAATGTAGTTGAACAAATATAAATGATACTCGGGAGAAAATTAAACACAGAATAAATATGGGAAATGCCTGTTATTATTCGGTTGAAAAGCTTTTATCATCCAGTCTGTTGTCAAAAAATCTGAAAGTTAGAATTTATAAAACAGTTATATTACCGGTCGTTCTTTATGGTTGTGAAACTTGGACTCTCACTCTGAGAGAGGAACATAGGTTAAGGGTGTTTTAGAATAATATTTGGAGCTAAGAGGGATGAAGTTACAGGAGAATGGAGAAAGTTACACAACACAGAACTGCACGCATTGTATTCTTCACCTGACAATTAGGAACATTAAATCTAAACGTTTGAGGTGGGCAGGGCATGTAGCACGTATTGGCGAATCCAGAAATGCATATAGAGTGTTAGTTGGGAGACCGGAGGGAAAAAGGTCTTTTGGAAGGCCGAGACGTAGATGGGAAGATAATATTAAAATGGATTTGCGGGAGTTGGGATATGATAATAGAGAATGGATTAATCTTGCTCAGGATAGGGACCGATGGCGGGCATATGTGAGGGAGGCAATGAACCTCCGGGTTCCTTAAAAGTCAGTAAGTAAGTATTACAGTCTAGTACACTCACAAAGCTTGAGTTGAGAGGGTGCTAGGAACAATAGACTGTGCCGGTACTATTTCGCATTGTCTGTAATGAGGCGATATTATCGATCCTAGTGGTTAGCAACTATCTATGGTTGCATATTTACTACGTATTGAGCTTCGTGACTGTATATACTAGACTGTGGTAATACTTAAATATAAAATCATTATCATGCACAGTAAGGAACGTGCATACTGTATAATGAATTATTGACTAAACATGATGCATAATTAAGTAATTACAATTTATATCCTAATTCCACTTTATAATAGGCTTAAATGAAAATTTATACAAACACACAGAATGACCTATAAAAATCGACTAACACTCGCAAATCAATTCCATGTAAAAGTATGTAATTCTTAATTCTTAAATATTGTGATATTGATAATAATTTTGTGTTATTGTAATACTAAGGCAGAGTTGTCAGACAGTGACTAAACGGAGCGGAGCGCTCCACTGGACTCGTTGCGTGCTCCGATGTTTTCACAGACATAAGCAAGTTCACGCTCCGCCTCTAGCTCCACAACCGGTTTTGGAGCTTACAACTCTGACACTACTGTACTAAGGTAAGCCTCCCTAAGTTCGACAACTTAAGCAAATTTATTTTTAAATTGATGATGAAGTCATATTTCGAAAGTATAAAAAATTGCGTTGCAATATTAATAATAAAGAGTATCTTAAATAAAAATGTCGTGAAGAATAAGGTATTCCTTCTCGTATAAAAACATAAGAGACAGGGGGTGCAACTGGCGAAGTTAGGATAATGCTGGGTTTGCAGTGAAAGACCTGCTTTTGGGCAGAAAATTATGAATGAATGAAATCAGAAGTTTGTGATATTCTTGTGAACTCTGAAGGAAGCGTCTCAATCAGTTAAATTCGTGCAATGCCTCCCCGTCTTTGAGATAAGACAGTCTAAAAACACATCTAATTATTTGGCACTCTGTATACGATTGAATATATCACTCTGAAACCGTCATCATTAGTAATGCTCGAATGCGTAATTAAACTTGTATTGCGACACTTCCTGTAGACTGCATTTGTCACTTCAAAAAAACAGGATACGGTATGTCAGAGAAAGGATTATGTTACTGTTATTTTTACAGCAGTAGAATTAGTTTCCGGATATGGCAATGTAGCTGACATTTCTTGTTTCAATATTATATTGCAAGAAAAAAAAGAAACTCATTTCGAACCAGGTATTTACATATATATTGCTTAAATAGTTCTTTAGTCAAATTCACTGGGCGAATTTCAGTATAATAAGGCTAACAGAATTTATGACTGCTTTCAATAATGATATTTATGCGGTAATGAACATTAATATTTATTGCTGGTAAGTACCTTCATAAATTACTGGCTGTAAGTAGTAAATTGGTTGCATGTAAAGAAGGATTTCTGTAACATAACAAAAGAATTCTTGGCCGGGGTTTTCTTTACAGTTTTCACTTCTGTGAGTATGTAATTTTTTTACGTAAATAATTACTTCAGCTTATTAGGGTTTTTCGAGACTTATTATACAGCATTGCATGCTTCATTCGAGATATTAATTCAAAACTCATTGTTATTAATAATTTATTACCTGTGCATAGGTTGTGTAATTTATTTCCATCTTGCCTTTCAACACGATTATAATGAATCTGCAGCCCCTCTGGTTACTAAGTATCCGCTTATAACATTACGACAAATCGGGTTCGATTACCGGCATTTACTAGAGAAACCTAAATAGTGGGCAAAGGGAGATGAATTTTCGGATTTTCCCGCTATCCCTCTGTTCACAAATTTCGTTCCACCAGCACATTCCGTGTCACTTGTCATTTCTGTCATTTCTAAGCTACCAAAGCAGGACATGTTCCTATCATTTTGAAGGCCTTTCATGTCTGTCTGTCTGTCCATCCATTCGTCTATCTATCTATCTATCTATCTATCTATCTATCTATCTATCTATCTATCTATCTGTCTGTCTGTCTGTCTGTCTGTCTGTCTGTCTGTCTGTCTGTCTGTCTGTCTGTCTGTCTGTCTGTCTGTCTGTCTGTCTGTCTGTCTGTCTGTCTGTCTGTCTATCTATCTATCTATCTATCTATCTATCTATCTATCTATCTATCTATCTATCTATCTATCTATCTATCTATCTATCTATCTATCTATCTATCTATCTATCTATCTATCTATCTATCTATCTACCTATCTATCTACCTATCTATCTACCTGTCTATCTATCTATCTATCTATCTATCTATCTATCTATCTATCTATCTATCTATCTATCTATCTATCTATCTATCTATCTATCTATCTATCTATCTATCTATCTATCTATCTATCTATCTATCTATCTATCTATCTATCTATCTATCTATCTATCTATCTATCTATCTATCTATCTATCTATCTATCTAATGTTATCTATCTATCTAATGTTATCTATCTATCTATCTATCTAATCTGCCTGCCTGCCTGCCTGCCTGTCTGTCTGTCTGTCCACCTACCCACCCAGCTACCTACCTACCTACCTACCTACCTATCTATGTGTGTACAGGCTGTAATGAAAAAAGTGGGAAAACTTCAAGTATGGATTCGTCTCAATTATGTATAGAAGAAAAAAATGATTATATCAACATGGGTCTGGAAATACTTAATTTCTGAGTAGGGCTTGCAAATATGATCATAATACAACCCAGTACTTTACTTACTTATGGCATTCACATATGGGATAACTGTTTCTCTTTCCATTGGTACTAATATCATGTTTCTAAGTGTCTCCTAACGATAGTTATTCAAGTTTGTAATCGGAAAGATTATTTACAGTAAAACTGTATTTACAGCGAATCTGACTTCATGGCCTTAATGTGGCATCGCAGGCCCCAAATTCCCTATCTCAAAATGCTCAGTACATCACCTCTATTTTCTGTTTAATTTTTGTACGTTTTACTGAATCACCCGGTATTATCCCCATCAACAACATCAACATCATTATCATTACTGGCTCCTGTTTCGAAAAAAAAATTATAGTCGGTTATTTTTCTATCAAGCGGCCCCATTGATTGTGGTTGGCTTATCTGGAAATTTGAACCGTTACTAACTTGGCAGGGGTTACAATCTGTCTTGAACGCGAGGAAATAATGAAGGTGATTATTTGTGTAATGTCTGCTGGTACGGTACGTGTGCATATTATAAAATGCTTTTTTTTATATACTTGTCTTTGTAGTATCCAAATCTTCATTCCACTATAATTGGTGGAGGTAATCATGAAGAAATTTATCTTAGTCGTCTGTTAGAACCGGTCGGCTCAGATATGTGTAGTGTCCTCGTCTGGCAAAACTATGCAACTACTATACCACCTTGGTATTTGCATCACCAGACGGTCTTCTTGTCTGAAGAGAAAAACAATAAGTTTTGCTTCCAGGAATATTTTACAAGTGGGTGTTCATAATTGAAAGAATTACGCAGGAGTTTCTGTTCAATAAAATATTTCTTGTCAATAAACCGCGTAAGGAAAGTCTACAAGTATAACATAGTCCTAATTGGAATTGAGGAATATCCTGGTTTCTGAATAATTATTTAAAACTGAGTTGCAGGAGGGGTAACATTGCTAAATGCCTTAGCAAATTTGAAAATTTTAAAACCTATGAAGAAGTACCATGTATCTCAGCCGAAGGTTGCAATAAACGTGCTGACATAATCGTAATCGATAAGAAGAAGAACATTGGTTTTGTTATTGACCCAACAATACGTTCTGCAAGAAGTAATTCGCAGAGGAAAAAAATAGATCATGAAAAAAGAGACATTACAAATCTTGCTTCAAATAGCTGGAAGAAAAATGCCATGTACCTAAAAATCGCTTAGAGATGATTAGATTATTGTTTGGAGTGCGTGGAATTATTTCAAATGTTTTGTAAAATTTTTCCATAGGCTTCATATTGATACATAAAATTTGCACGATACAGTAGAATTCCTCGTATGCGGCAACTCTGGGACAAAGCCAGTGCCGGATAACTGATTTTGAGTGTTTTTGTGTGAAATGAAATTTTCAACACACAACTCAATTTCAGAACACACACACTCTTTGACTCCACATTACACTACATAAACACACCCCCACAGGAAACAAAACAAAAGGTGCCAAGACCAGCAACAACGAGTTCTGAAGAAGGCCAATAGCAGGCCGAAACATGTTAACCAGGTACAGTAAAATTTAACACGAGAAAGGCATATAATACATATTCCGAAGTGATATAGTGTTAAAAGTTGTGTAATAAAAATGTATAAACATTTTTACTTTATTTTTAAATATAAGTATGTATAAATCGCGTAGGTCTGAATAATTTTTCAATACTGAATTGTATAATCTTGGCCCATAGTTCCTACTGTGTCTTAATCCAGCTGTAATGTGGCATTTAGGTTCTGCCAAAAGGGTTGGGACATTTCTTCTGGTGTTATGTATATCGTCGTTGTTGCTGCAATAACTCCTAAGTGCAAAATGCAAAATATATCAGTTTTCAGTAGGAAGAAAAAACACATTTATTCATCCTACGGCAGCCGTACATAAGAGACTGTGAGTTCTTACATTTTCTAAACAAAGAGATATAATTACATATAGAAGATTTTATTATTTGCTGTATCACTATTTAAGTTATTTAATAGAGCAAAAATCGATAAATCGATAAATATGTCACATAGAAGTTATTGCAGGAACAACGACGATATATTTGTCAGGTATAAAATTCAGTCGATTTTTGTGAAAATTAAAATGATTACTTACTTACTTAGAAGTGGCTTTTAAGGAACCCGGGGGTTCATTGCCGCCCTCATATAAGCCCGCCATCGGTCCCTAGCCTCTGCAATATTAATCCAGTCTCTATCATCATATCCCACCTCCCTCAAATCCATTTTAATATTATCCTCCCATCTACGTCTCGGCCTCCCCAAAGGTCTTTTTCCCTCCGGCCTCCCAACTAACACTCTATATGCATTTCTGAACTCGCCCATACGCGCTACATGTCCTGCCCATCCCAAATGTCTGGATTTTATGTTTCTAATTATGTCAGGTGAAGTATACAATGCGTGCAGCTCTGCGTTGTGTAACTTCTCCATTCTCCTGTAACTTCATCCCTCTTGGCCCCAAATATTTTTCTAAGAACCTTATTCTCAAACACCCTCAATCTCTGTTCCTCTCTCAAAGTGAGAGTCCAAGTTTCACAACCATACAGAACAACCGGTAATATAACTGTTTTATAAATTCTAACTTTCAGATTTTTTGACAGAAGACTAGATGACAAAAGCTTCTCAACCGAATAATAACAGGCATTTCCCATATTTATTCTGCGTTTAATTTCCTCCCGAGTGTAATTTATATTTGTTACTGTTCCTCCAAGATATTTGAATTTTTCCACCTCTTCGAAGGATAAATCTCCAACTTTTATAGTTCCATTTTGTACAATATTCTGATCACGAGACATAATCATATACTTAGTCTTTTCGGGATTTACTTCCAACCCTATCTCTTTACTTGCTTCCAGTAGAATTTCCGCGTTTTCTCTAATCGTTTGTGGATTTTCTCGTAACATATTCACGTCATCCGCATAGACAAGAAGCTGATGTAACCCGTTCAATTCCAAACCCTCTGTGTTATCCTGAACTTTCCTAATGGCATATTCTAGAACGAAGTTAAAAAGTAAAGATGATAGTGCATCTCCCTTCTTTAGCCCGCAGTGAATTGGAAAAGCATCAGATAGAAACTAGCCTATACGGACTCTGCTGTAAGTTTCACTAAGACACATTTTAATTAATCGAAATATTTTCTTTGGAATACCAAATTCAATAAGAATGTTATATAAAACTTCTCTCTTAACCGAGCCATACGCCTTTTTGAAATCTTTGAATAACTGATGTACTGTACCCTTATACTCCCATTTTTTTCTCCAATATCTGTCGAATATAAAAAAATCTGATCATTAGTCGATCTATTACGCCTGAAACCACACTGATGATCCCCAATAATTTCATCTACGTATTTTTGTTATTTTTAAAAACAAAAATTGAAAACAGTGCTTAAAGCAGATTGTTAGCAATTTTTGATGGAATGTTTTGTTTACTTTTACGTAACTTCAGTTACGTTGTAGCATGCCAACTGTCTTTCGCTAAAGAAATGTTCCGTCTTCTGCGTTTCTCGTCTATACGTTAGAATTGATCATGAATTGCCGCTGTGCAATGCCATTGCCAGCACGGAAAGTGTCGCTTCGCTTCCACAGATAAGAAGCAGCATTCTGATGACTGATGAGGATATATTTTTTCTTCCCTTTTCTTCGTACTCCTGCAGCCCGGCGAGCGAGTCTTCTTAACCCTGTCTTCTCACATATAGCCTACGCCTTGTGTTCGTTCTTGCAGCTGCCAGCTTTCCCACGAAACGGATCCATTCCTCCGGGACGCGTGAGCAGCTTGGCCTGCGTCACCGCAGTGGCGTTCATATTCCATTTTAATAATAATAATAATAATAATAATAATAATAATAGATTTATATATTATGTAAGCCACCTATAATTGGAAGCTTGCTTCTGTTGGAAGTGAAGTTTAAATAATAGTACAGTGACATCATTTTATTTTTACTTCAATTTTTATTGTACCTGAGTTTTTTAATGTACTTCACTCCCACCCCTTCTACTAATGAAGTTCAACCGTCTTCCACACAGATCCAAGACTGCATATACAGTCGTAGTAGCCTTACGGTACAGTGCGTTCCAAAAATATGTTCGCGTTTTCCAGTGACGAAAGCGCTTTCAATATTGAATCATTTTCGCACAGGTACTGTCGTCCATTTGCTAACGTCGTATCCCGGTTTCCCACACCAGCTTTTATTCGCCAGCTAGTGGCTGGGCTGTCTTAGCTCCTTTCTCAGAATATTAATCTCTGTTAAGAATTGGACGTCTACGTAATATTATACAACTGTTTAAAATAACTTGAATAAAAGGGCCTTGTTAAGTAATTAACTGTCACGTGATTTCCTCCCTTTCTACGACCCTACGACATAATCACTTGAACGGAGAGTAGATAATATGTCTGAGTAATTTTATCTTTTCGGATCGGGCAGAAGTGAAGATTGAATCTACAGTACCTAAAGTACCCTTTTATAGAGTAGGTACGGAATTATTTCAACATGATTTACTAGTACGAAGAACGAAACTAGTAATTGGGATTAGGTACAATAGTCTATAGTGCGATAATATGCATAATAGAACTGAAGCCTGTATCGAAATGAACGGCCACCATTTTAAAAAATGTGTTTAAATATCCATATTATGATTATTTTTCAATTGAACTTCATTCTGTATATTGTATGCTAATGTGCTGTATACAGTAGAATATACACTACATAATGAATACGTCCACATGGACAGCTCAGTTCGTGAGTAAAATCATTTATTGTTAATACTGTACTGTATTTTGATTAAACAAAAACCTAATGAAAATTATCAAACTCAAAAGCGCAATATTTCCTAGTTTACCCTCCTATATCTAGTAAAGTGATTTGTTTGTATATTACGCCAGTATCATTGAAGTTCAGTCGTGGAACGGGGTAGCAAACGGCGTTGATCCAGAGGTATAGGCAAGTTAATATTGACAATGTTAGTAAAAATAAAATGATGTCCCTGTACATTATGCAACGAGCCTATAATGATAGTAATTAAGAAGCGAGTATGGATGTTTATGAAACGAGCGCAAGCGAGTTTTATAATTTTCATACGAGCTTCTTAATTACCACTATAGGCGAGTTTCATACGACTTTTTATGCTCGACCATATTTCTAACTTGAAATTATTCATTTTATTTGTATCTAACTGGCCTTGAGCAATACCTCGTAAATTGTGAGATGTGCGCAGACGCGAAAGTATTGATTTTTTCCGAGGAACAGATGTCCACATAGCCTATAAGAACCTACAGAGTAAACTAAATATTAACTTCGATATAACATTGAAATTAAATTAGACATGGAAAAACC
The DNA here is from genome assembly GCF_040183065.1 of Periplaneta americana. NCBI lineage: Eukaryota > Metazoa > Arthropoda > Insecta > Blattodea > Blattidae > Periplaneta > Periplaneta americana. Next base: position 37,837,596 of record NC_091130.1, on the reverse strand, counting down.
AGATGACAAATTGAATTTATTTGAATATTATTTACAATTAACGCTAATTATTATAGTAACAGAGCATAACCTTCTGCGACAGTATTGGATTTCCAGCATCCGTGACTTTTCGCTAATTCTCTTTCGATTGCATATCCGAGAATAATCGACACTTGCGGTTTTATAACGGTACAAAGCTGACTTGTCATTGGCTGAGGTTTTATAACGGTACAGAGCTGACTTGTCATTGGCTGAACACCTGTACTTTAATGAGTAGGTGTACTTTCATGACATGCATTAAAGGACTCCTACCAGGTGTATAATTACTACATTTCGGCATGTTCAAGCATAAAATAAAATAAAATATCTTATATTAAAGAAACTGAATAACTGACAAAACAATAAAAGTGTATCAATAATTCGGATAGTAAACACAAACATACAATTTTCTTAAAATAACAAAAATAAAGTGCCTGAAAAAGGGTTATCGTGATAGGATAAATAATTTAATTTAAATTACCTTTATTACATTTAATAGATTTTTTCCCTCGCTGTTATTAATACTCGCTTTAACATCTTTGGTCATGTCCCGAGTTAATCTTTGGTTGAAATCCGAAGGCCTATATACTATTGTTGAGACTCTTTCTATTGTTGTGAACTAGATGGCGTCTGTATAGGCCTATATATTACTGATTTGTTATTACTATGATTTCGGTGACGAATGAGGTCAGTGATTTTCAGGGAGGTTGAGGCTCGAATTTCCTGGCATTTGCCTTACGGTTGAGGAAAAACCCTGAAAAACCTCAACCAGGAAATTCAACTCGACCGGGAATCGAACCTGGGCCCTCTGCGTAAGAGACCAGCATGCTGACCCCTACACCATAGAGATGGTCTTTAATAGAATTAAACTATTACTGAAAGCATGAAAACATTTTTTGTGCAGCAGACACCAAAATGTATTTAAATAAACACATTATATTAGAAAAGTAAGCTAATAATAATAATAATAATAATAATAATAATAATAATAATAATAATAATAATAATAATAGTTTTATTTTCCCTGGCATAGTTAAGGCCATCAGGCCTTCTGTTCCACTCAACCAGGATCAAATCACATACAGAAAAATACATACCGGTATACAAATATTAACTTAAAAATAATAATAAACATAATAAAGTAAAAAAGAGAGATTGAATACATAAACACAATCAGTATTAACTTTAAAATAATAACAATAAAGATATATATGTATATAATAAAAAAGAGACTGAATACATAATCACAAACAGGAAAATACATTCTAGTATACAAGTATTAACTTAAAAAAAAAAGAATTAATACATATGAGTATAATCTCACAACTAAAGGAATAGTACAATTAGTATGATCAGCACAGCACGGGTTACATTGAGACAATAACAATTACCTAGATATTAGTGTTAATGGAAAAATAAAGTAATGACTGTGTAAAATAATAATAATAATAATAATAATAATAATAATAATAATAATAACAATAATAATATTAATAATAATAATAATAATACTAATAATAATATTACTTATCTTTGTAAGAGGCTTCGTAAAAGAATTTATAAGTTCGTTAATCTTCGATGCTACTTACCTATTAGAGTTCTACGAAATGTTTATTTGGCCTTTATTCAGTCTATCATTCAATATGGTATAATTGTTTGGGGCGGAAGTACAAAAATTAATCTTAGTCCGTTAAATTTACTACAAAAACGAATAATTAAAATTTGTTTGAAGAATCGTTTCGATTATTCAACTAAATTAATTTACTCTGAATTTAATGTATTTAATATTGAACAAATTTATAAGTATACGCTGTTAAAATTTTATCATAAAAATCGTAATATGTTTGTATTACAGACACACAATCATGACAAAAGACGAAATATTAATTCAACATTAGTAGGACCTAAATGTCTCACATCTGCTGGTCCAAAGCATAGCATAAATTTTGGCCCTCGGTTGTACAATGCTTTAACTAAATTACACCCAGAACTTCTAACATGTAACCCACTAACATATAACAAGAAAATTAGAAACGTGTTAATATCTTCAATTTGATTACATAAATTTATAGCCTATGTGTATGAATTAATCAACCTATATTATATTTGTATTCTATAATTTTGAAATATATATTAGTTCTAATTTTCACGTGCGATATTATTATTCTCTAGTGTTAATATTATATTATATAATTCCATTGCCGCTGTAATTATATTTTAGTTCCTATTTTATTTTACTTATTTATTTTTATTATTATTATTTTTGATTTTAATATTATATCTGAACTGCGACCGAGCACGAGCGCTGCTCATTCGGTCTCAAATTTTGTTAATACTACTGTATCTTCTTTTTATATTGCTTGTATTATTTTATTTCTATTTCTCTTGTTTGTTTTGTAATTATATTCTTTATTATTTATTCAGTAATAATGATAATAATAAATAAAAAGAATACCTTAAAAAAAACTAATTCTGTGCTAATGGATTCATACTCCATTTACAGAGGAAATCCTCTCTTCTCTAATGATCATATCATCATCATCATCATCATCATCATCATCATCATCATCATACCTATATAAACCACCGGTGTCATTTATAGTATGTCCATGAAGCTTCTTTTTCCTAATGGCGGGTACTGGATTGTTCGTTATTCACTATTATGTAGCAGTTATGTAGACCAATTTACCGACAGAGTCATTGCCCAGTGTCCGTCATAGGAGGCCGGTTTATGTTACACCTTAGATGAGATGAGATGAGATGAGATGAGATGAGATGAGATGAGATGAGATGAGATGAGATGAGATGAGATGAGATGAGATGAGATGAGATGAGATGAGATGAGATGAGATGAGATGAGATGAGATGAGATGAGATGAGATGAGATGAGATGAGATGAGATGAGATGAGATGAGATGTTAAAGGGGAACCGGAGTACCCGAAGAAAAACCCTGTGTTACCTAGAGCTCGGTCTTGCTCAACACAAGTTACTCCTTTAAATCGAGGGTACGCCGGGTTTTTTAAATATATATTTTTTAGTTGGTTATTTGAATAAAAAAAATGCAAATAATGCATTTGTCCAGTTGTACCCAATATGGAAATCTTATATTATATCTAGATCTACAAAATTTAAAATCTTTAACAGTAACGTGAAATCAGTCTTATTATATGGCTGTGAGACATGGAAAACAAGTAAAATTATACAAAATAAACTGCAAACATTTGTTAATAGATGTTTACGACGAATCTTACAAATTAGATGGCCAGATATAATCACAAACTCAGAACTATGAAAGATAACAAATCAGAAAGAAATCACAATAGAAATCAAAAGACGGAAGTGGAATTGGATAGGGCACACAATCAGGAAAGAAAATGTAGCAGTAGAAAGAATGGCTTTGGATTGGAACCCCCAGGATAGTAGAACAGAGGAAGGCCAAAAAATACATGGAAGAGAACAGTCTTGGAGGAAATTACTAGTGAGGGGAAAACATGGAGCGAAATGAAGAAGTTGGCTACAAATAGGGTCCGATGGAGGCACTTTGTGAATGCCCTATGCTCCTCATGAGGAGATACAGGAGTTTGATTAATTGAGTTGGTTATTTAACGACGCTATATAAGCTGCTGGGTTATTTAGCGTCGATATTTGGCGAGACGAGGCCGAGGATTCGCCATAGATTACCTGACATTCTCCTTACGGTTGGGGAAAACCTCGGAAAAAGGTGAATTAGAGGAAAAAATACGGGAGGAATGGGCTAAAATACCCACTAAAAACATTAATAAATAAATTTCTAATATGTCACAACGCTTGGGAAAAGTTTTAAGAAGAAGAGGATATTCTACAGATCACTAATGTTATTTGTTTAGTGTCTAAAGAAGATGAACTTAGTTAAAAGTTGAAGTGGTCGAATATTAAAGTGACTGTGATAATTGTAAATTTTTTTATATACTGATAGACTGATTAATTTTTAGTAGTATCTTGAAAGTCTTGAAAGAGAAATTGTTGATTTTATATTTTTTGTTCTTCATATTTTTTAAAACAGTTATATTACCGGTTGTTCTGTATGGTTGTGAAACTTGGACTCTCATTTTGAGAGAGGAACAGAGATTAAGGGTGCCTGAGAATAAGGTGCTTAGGAAAATATTTGGGGCTAAGAGGGATGAAGTTACAAGAGAATGGAGAAAGTTTCACAACACAGAACTGCAAGCATTGTATTCTTTACCTGACATAATTAAGAACATTAAATCCAGACGTTTGAGATGGGCAGGGCATGTAGCACGTATGGGCGAATCCAGAAATGCATATAGAGTGTTAGTTGGGAGGCCGGAGGGAAAAAGACCTTTAGGGAGGCCGAGACGTAGATGGGAAGATAATATTAAAATGGATTTGAGGGAGGTGGGATATGATGATAGAGAATTGATTAATCTTGCTCAGGATAGGGACCAATGGCGGGCTTATGTGAGGGCGGCAATGAACCTCTGGGTTCCTTAAAAGCCAGTAAATAAGTAAGTAAGTATATTTTCAATTAAGATAATCATAATAAATATTGATTTGGTTACAAACCTAAGTGACCGAATATTAAAGGGAGTAACTGTAGAATATTCTACAGATGCTGATACGTGAATAGACTTCAGTCTTGAGTCTTGACTGGAAAGGATGGATGAATGGATGTTTGATTAACATAAACGCTGTCGAAACATTTAAAGGCAAACAGCACTCATTCTCCTCATGCCCCTGTAGAAGACCTGTGTAGTCCCTTTCAGAATGTCCGCCTAGGCGTGACCTTATTGAGCCTATGGAAAATCCTGCCTTGTTATTGCGAAAGTTACTTGACTATTTACTGAGGCAATCTTCATTCTTTCACTCGGCGTGTGCTAGTCTATGCATGTGCTACAGATGTTATACCATGATGTAAGCAGTTTCCAGTAGAAAATGCTTTTCTTATTCCTTTTTCCTGTTCTGCTCCTACTTGCCTGCATACCTGATCAAGGTCTTTGGCATACTAATTTCCAATTAATAACTGCACAAATAAAGTTCGTAATCACATTTCAGTAACAATTTTATTTATCTATTATTAATTTTGATTTGCTGTTCAACAGTGATTAGCCAGTAATAGATAGAATAAGGGTTACGTCAACGTCTGTGAAATAACGGTTAGTATGTCTGAAAGTGAAACGAGCGGGCCGGGTTCAAATCCTGATTGGGACTAGTTACTTGGTTGAGGTTTTTCCCCGGGTTTTTCCTCCAACCATTTGGAGCAAATGCTGGGTACTTCCTGGACCCTGGACTTATTTCGCCGGCATTGTAAACTGTCCGAAGACAGGTTTGAACCTCATAAGTAACACCAATAAGGCATCATTCATTAGGCAACTAGACCAGGAGATAAAGGGGTTGGATGGCCAGTTCCTTTCCCTCTACAATGCATACATCGCCGATTAGCTACATATTCCATTTCAGATGCGTACAAACAATTGTTCATCCTCCGACACATATCGTCACGTGAGATGTACTGCCTGATAATAGATATACATATCAGCCAGAACCTCAATCAGAGGTTTTATCACCTTCATTTCAGTAAGACGCTAAATAGCCATCGCAGCTGATCAAGCGTCGTAAAATAAACCATTAAATAATAATAATAATAATAATAATAATAATAATAATAATAATAATAATAATAATAGTTACTGTAGTAATATAATAGTGCTAGTCATAATAAAAGTACTCATAATAATAATAATAATAATAATAATAATAATAATAATAATAATAATAATAATAATAATATTTATTTAGTTATATATTTATTTATTTAATTATGTATGTATTTATTTAGTTATTTGTATAGTTATTTATTTATTTAGACAGTCAGTCAGTTAGTCATTTAGTTATTTAGTTGTTTATTTAGTTAGTTCTTTTTTTGGTTAGTTATTTAGTTATTTATTTATTTATTTATTTATTTATTTATTTATTTAACTACGTATTTATTTATTTAGTTATGTATTTATTTATTTACTCATTTGTATAGTTATTTATTTATTTAGACAGTCAGTCAGTTAGGTAGTCAGTTATTTATTTATTTATTTATTTATTTGGTTAGTTATTTATTTAGTTAGTTAATTATTTATTTACTTATTTATTTAACTAGTGATTTATTTACTTAGTTATTTAGTTAGCTATTTATTTATTTAGACAGTCAGTCAGTTAGTTAGTCAGTTATTTAGTTCTTTATTTATTTAGTTATTAATTTGGTTAGTTATTTAGTTATTTATTTATTTAGTTATGTATTTATTTAGTTAGTTATTTGTATAGTTATTTATTTATTTAGACAGTCAGTCAGTTAGTTATTTAGTTATTTATTTAGTTATTTATTTGGTTAGTTATTTAGTTATTTATTTATTTAGTTATGTATTTATTTAGTTAGTTATTTGTATAGTTATTTGTATAGTTATTTATTTATTTAGACAGTCAGTCAGTTAGTTATTTAGTTGTTTATTTATTTAGCTATTTATTTATTTATTTATTTAGTTAATTATTTATTTACTTATTTATTAAGTTAGTTACTTATTTATTTACATACTTATTTAGTTAGCTATTTATTTATTTATTTACTTACTTCTGTAGTGGACAACAGCCGAAAGCTAATTATATTCCGGCAAATTAGTACAATACAATACAAAACAAAAAATCAATAAGTTAAGATGTAACAATAATAAAGCTTAAGATGATTAACGTGAATTAAAACATAACCTATAGTACTAACTGACATATAGTTGTATTAATAAAGAACCATAAGAACATAATTGCCAAAATTTACAGATTATATAATAAAAGTCTATTAGTCTCTACCATAGCCTACATTAAATGGCTCAAAATTATAACTATGCATATACATCTAGAGACCGGAGAAAGAGATATAGAATTTCTAGCATAGAATATTTTGTGAACTCTAAATTCTATTGTATGAATACGAAAGCTAACATTTCTTATGATAGATTCACATACAATGTCACCCCTGATGACCTTACGAAAGAATATGTATTCATGTTCATGTCATCTAGCATAAAGGCTTTGACATTTAAAGAATTCACTAGTTACCTCATAGTTAGAATCAGAGAAAGTAGGTAAAAATCTATTTGCATATTAGGATATAAATGTATCATTATTATTATTATTATTATTATTATTATTATTATTATTATTATTATTATGCCGCATTTCTGATGTTCAGCCACTCCTCATCGATTTCAAGGTTGATTCGTCTTCTGCATTCTTGTCTTCTAGTGTGGGAAACATAATTAGCTTTTGATGTGTGCTCCTCGGGAAAGGCGTTCAAAGCCAGATTTGAGTCATGTACTTGCCGTGCCTCCCCCCCTTGTTTCCTCTGTTCTCACGGTTAAACCTCAGGAAATGCCGTGCGGTACCTGTAGTGGGTGATGTAACATTTGCATACGGGTTTTTCAGTGCAACTTCTTCCGCTTCTAAAGCCATTCCCTCCTTAAAACAAGTTTGCAAAGCTGTCCATGTCCATGCACCTTGTCTCCTTATGGATAATTAGTAATGAGCACTGCATCTAGAAGACTATAGTAAGGAATAATTTGAAGAAAGGAATTGAACAACATCTACTAGTCTTTTTGATTATTCGATTTTGATTTTCGATTATTGCGACGTTTTGTTCAGTGATCTCAAGATTGATTCCGCTCAGAAACTACAACGTGTTCATAACGCGTGCGTCCGCTTCACTTTTAATGTTCGATACTATCTCACCTTCTTTCGAGAAGTTATCATGGCTTAGGTTACATGAGAGGGGAAATATGCACTCGCTTTCTCTCTTAAATCGAATTATGCACACTTCATCCCCCTATTATTTATTCGCTCGTTTTCATACTCTCTCTCGCTATCATAATATTAATACTCGATCACAACGCGATAACAAGCTAGAAATTCCACTTCACACATCATCTCTGTATTTATCATCTTTCACTGTTGCTACCTCTCGTCACTGGAACTCTCTGCCGCCTGAAGCCAAGGGCTGCCGAACATTGAAATCTTTCAAATCCAAGTTAGAAAATTATCTTATGACGAGTTGCCAAACTAACTTACTATTATGACAAGTGTTGTATTGCATGTTTCCACGTATTCACATTTTTTATGTTCTAGTGATATTTAACTTATTTTATATTTTTGTTTTCATATTTTCCGATAATGGTATATCCATAATGTGATAAGTTGAGCTATATATAATCATAATTTCCCTTACTGTGTGTACTTAAAAATATTGTATTCATTGCATGCTTTGTACTGCATTATTTTATTACTATTATTATTATTATTATTATTATTATTATTATTATTATTATTATCAATAATTGTCTTATGTTTTTATACTTTGTATGTCTAATTTATTTTGACCTGCTGTTCACATTTTATTATGCTTTTTTTCTTTCTTTCTGTATGTTATATATGTTATGCCTGATTTCTACTTACTTGTTGTTTACATTTTATTATTATTATCTTATTCAGTTTTGTGTATAAAATTGTAGTGTACTTTGTAAATTTGTAGTGTTTTTTGTAACGCAGTTTTACTCCTGGTTGAGTGTTAGAGAAGGCCGTATCGCCTTAACACTGCCAGGTTAATTAAATCATTATTATTATTATTATTATTATTATTATTATTATTATTATTATTATTATTGTTATGCTTGAAAAATATTAATCAGTGTATACGAAATTGAAAATAAAATATACCGAGTATCTCGTTATTGTGTACCTTTAAAAATGTGCATCTTGTTATACATTTGAAAAGAAACAAAATTAAATTACAAATCACAAGGAAACTGAGATATTGGACAACCTACAACAAGGTGGCAAGATGAATTCCCCTGAAGACGGAACAGGCCAAAGGCCTAACCCAGGCATGTCAGTTGATGCCCACAGGAGCAAGCGCGCTCTTTAGAGTCCAGGAGAGCCTGAGCACTTTACATCGGAAAGGAAAGGGCCAGACGAAAGAGGTGGTATATGCCGCTTGGTCGAGCTATATTCAGGGATGGCCAGTACTGATTCAATAGATATAGGGAAGAGAACTCATTACAACTGTATCCATGTTAATTTTTAGATTTGCCTGAGAAGTATAAGAGCATTATAAGAATGTAAGTTTTAATTTTAATGCTCATTTTTCACAAGTTTGATTTTTTTATTCAAAAGAAATATTTTCTCAACTTTTCGTATAGAAAAGTGAAATTTTCAGGTATAGGCCTATTTATTTAGTAGCCCTACAGAATGTTTTCGTAAATCTAATATACCGTATATACGTATTACTGAAGATAGTGTGTTGAAAATTTTGAAGATATTCGCATGGAAATTGTTTGTAAGGAAATGAATTAACAAAGCAACTACTGTTACATCATAAGCAAAAGATACGTGCCCATGTGTTGTAAAAATGTCAGCTCTATAGCTTCAGCAGATTTCGAGAAAATAATTTAATATTCTGATGATAGGAAGTTGCTCACAAATATCACCTTAAAAGCATAATGCGATAAGAGTTTTGTTATGTAATATTAGTACATTTAAAACAGATACAGTACCTAAGTAACTTTGCTTTGTACTGTAATATTGTTATGATTAGTTTATTTATTACTTTTGTAAGGCTAAATATACCATCAATATAAATTCCAACTTATCATGTCATACTCAATCTCTTTCTTTGGAATATTACTTTCTTTATGAATGAAGTGTTTCATCCACTTAATATACAGTATAATATTATACTACCATGGAATTTAAGTGAATATTCCTTTTTAACTCTCTATTATGTTATTAATATTTAAAACACAAGTGTAATATTAAGAAATCAGTGTTAGTACTTTTATTTTACAGACAATATAGATAATATTAAACAGAAAGAAGCCATATAAAAATAACGACATAAAATTTCACGTTCCGTTTGAAGTTTGTGCACCACTGTTTTCTTAATACAACAGGTTGCTTATTCATACAACAACCCTTCCTCTTTCCATACTTAGCGCTTGCTGCCTGCGCACGACGTCAAGGTCAGAAAAATGCGCTTGCTTTGACATCACTGGCCTAACCGGTAGAGTAGATGATGATGATATTTCGTTTCAGGAATTATCAATCGTGAGGCAGTATATCTTCAGGACATCCGAGAAAAAGATAGTTAATAATATCAGTCTTTTAATAGACAGTAACAATTCTTTCAGGACTAATATGAGAGAAAGATAATTCCGTTATGTTTTATAAGTTAAAATCAATTAATTATATTGTCACACTAGCCGTACCCGTGCGCTCCGCTGCACCTGTTAGAAATAAATATAAAGTAAGTACATAATTAAAATAGGACATTTGATCCAGGGAACATTCGTGTTTGATAGAAGGATAAGTCGTTTAATATGTTACTTAATTTAAATTGCACCCAAATAATTAAAATGCGATCATTTTGGTCCAGAGACACTCATTTGGTGCAATGACAATTCCTTTAACATGTTTCTTAATTGTTATTACATGCAACCATAGTTTAATGAAGATTGACATCATTTAGATTTAATGTGTATATTTTATTTCACTTGTTATAGGTTTCCATTGAATTATGGTAATAACTTAATTTTAACCCTCGTTTTCTACGTATTCAGTAAATGGCGCTTGGCCCACTATGGTTCTGAACCCTTCAAATAATTTAAATTATATTATATTATATTATATTATATTATATTATATTATATTATATTATATTATATTATATTATATTATATCAGAAGTTACTGTAATAACATTATAGTATTATGTCCATCTAGAGAAACTACACTTTCCAATGGTGAAATAATAATTAATTATACAAATCGGTTAATTTAGCTTCCGATATTACTTCATACAAACACAGAAACATTCTCTGTAGGCTATCTTTCATAGCTTTCGATTGTTGCTGTCCAAGGCCCCTTATAGACGAAGTCATTTGTTTTTTAATTCATTACACGGCCTTAGATGGCAGTTATTTTAATTTTAAAACTCATTTATCTCATTAAATATCAGTCCTATCAAAATTTTTCAAGGAATAAGCCTTGTCGCAAATTAATTTTAAAGAAACTTTTTTATGTAACATTTTTCACAAAAATCAATAATAAGCGAGATATTTCGATTTATTTAATTCTGACCCCCTTATAAGCCCCCTTTTAAATAATGTATTTTGAATGCCATATAGCCTAACATCTAAGTTACAACGAACTTAATTTATATTCCAATTTTCTTCGAAATCCGTTCAGCCATTATTGCGTGAAAAGGTAACAAACACAGACAGACAGACATACAAAAATTTGAAAAAAGCGATTTTCGGTTTCAGGGTGGTTAATTGTATATGTTAGGACCAATTATTTTTGGAAAATCGAAAATTACCAGAAAAATGTCGGCTACAGATTTATTATTAGTTATAGATTCTTTTCCACTTTCTCTTTTTTCACGGCTGGCTGGATTCGGAAACTACTTTGTTCTAAACACAAAATAATTTTAGTGTTCTCAGGCCAACTGTATAAATGATATCGCCGTATTAACAGAAAATGTGGCCAGATTTCTCGAATGCCAAGCTCATAAATGTTTCACACAAAAAAGAAGAAAAAAAAGGAAGCTAAAATCATAATTTATGCTGCACGTTTCAGTCGCCGATGTCTATGGTTTTAAACATTTATCATCAATTGAGCTGGTCACAATTGCTTCATACTTTCGAAAGTAACCCCACATTTCTCCTTCCAGCGTTCCTTTACATGCAACGTATCGATAAACAATAAGCTTTCTTCTTCAAGAATCGTATATACTTCCACGTAGGAACGTTTTTCATTACCTACTCTGTTACCTTTGATTGTGGTTGCTTTGAGAGAAGTTGAGATGGTGGAAGGGGATAATGTTACAACATTCAAGTGCATCATCAGACAAAGACGAGCTCGGCGAAGACATGAAAGCAGTAGAACAGGAAACCCTAAACGCATGTTGTATAATTCACAATATTCTTGGAGTGTTCTTAAAGAATTTTTGACAAGCAGAAGTACGGTTATTGAAGGAAATAATGGGTTTGTTCTTGAGGGAACCTAACATGCTGTTTCACCTCAGCCCCCTCAATTCTCTCCCCCTTCACTCTCCGTTAAAAAAAAAAAGAACTCCTTCATTTATAGCGAAAGTCTTTAGATTATATGAAGACTGTGTCAATCATGGTTCGCATTCCCACATCTCAGCACATGCATGCGACATTTATAACAACTACCTACAAACAATGTCAAAAGGATTTCGTGATGCGAGGGTCAACTATTCGCAGGCATCGGAGCTACTCGTGTACTAGGGTATTTATTATGTAGCTGGCATTGTTTGCTAAGCAAACTTAATTTCCTTCGTGTCAGCTGCTGAAATAAGATGGACGCTTGTGGTAGAAGTTAAAGAAATACAGATTTAAATTTTTTGCGTCCCTAGTAGTCATCGTCATTATCAATTTCAGGGATTCGAACCTCAGACTTCTTATAATTAGGAACCAACACTTGATAGACTGAAACCTAGGGTATAGGTAACTGAAGGGAAAAGATTTAAATTACATAACCTACAACTCAGAACTACAGTACGTATTAATAAGATTTTAATATAATAATAATAATAATAATAATAATAATAATAATAATAATGGTTTATTTTAACTAGTAGAGTTAAGGCCATTCGGCCTTCCCTTCCACTCAACTAGTATGATAGAAAATTACTATAATGCTATGAATATAATACAATACAATACAATACAAAGCAATACAATACTACAATACAAGACAATATAATACATAATCAATATAATACAATGACAATTCTTTTCATCTTCACAACACCAATAAAATAATTATGTAATAATAATAATAATAATAATAATAATAATAATAATAATAGTAATAGTAATAATAGTCTGCATCCTATCCGTTATTTTTCTTTTCCTTTCACTCATCTCATATCTTTCTTCTTATATTCTTCTTGTTCTTCAAAAGCTATACCTTTGTCAATGGCTTTGAAGAGTTGTGAACGTCAGTTTATATTATGAAAAGCAATCAGAGATAAATAAGAGATAGATAAATAACACTCTACAAAAACATCTCAACACACAAACAACACAAACAAACAAATGCAACCACACAGGCGTATACAAACTCAAATGTAACACCTTCAACAACTTCTACATAGGATAAACAGGCAGATCGTTTGAAACACGTTACAAATAACACATCACAGCCATAACAAAATTACAAAACACCTCCACATATGCAGAACACATCACAAATGCTAACCACACCCATAGAGACATCAACACAGACATGGAAATACTACACATGCAACCAAAAAGCCAGAAACTAAACACACTAGATAAAAAAAGGTAAAGGTATCCCCGTAACATGCCATGAAGGCACTTGGGGGCATGGAGGTAGAGCCCCATGCTTTCCATGATCTCGGCACTAGAATGAGGTGGTGTGGTCGGCACCACGCTCAGACCGCCTTTTACCCCCGGGAAAGACCCGGTACTCAATTTTATAGGAGGCTGAGTGAACCTCGGGGCCGTTCTGAAAGTTTGGCAACGACAAAAAATCCTGTCACCACCTGGGATCGAACCCCGGACCTTCCAGTCCGTAGCCAGCTGCTCTGCCAACTGAGCTACCCGGCCGCCCAGTAATGATAGTCATACCTAAATTAAATTAAATTAAATTATTAAGCTCGATCACAAGTATAACTTCAATTTGACTGCGCCCGTAAGAAATCGTTTAGCCTTTTCTTGAAAGTGGTTATTGTCTGGCAGCCCCTAATCTTCTGAGGTAGAGAATTCCATTCACGGGGGACTGAGACAGTAAAAGAGGATGAATAGTGGCATGTTCTATGGGCAGGAATTGCTAGGATTTGGCTGTCCTGTCACCTGGTGTTTAGATTATTTTCGAATGATTAGGAATCAATTCAACGGAACATAGAGAGCTGGAAGTACGTAAGGATTCTCTCGAACGTATATTAATCAATAGAAAGTGACTAGAATTTTATTGTTTAAAATAAATGCATCACATATATTTACTATCAATTCCGCCGAGTTAGCTCTGTGGTAGCGTGTCTGCCTCCAGACTAGCCGACCTGGGTTCGATTCCCGGCGGAGTAAAAAATTTTCGTGTAGGCTAAAATTTCTACGTCGGGACTAGGAGAGATACGGTGCACAACGTCTGATCTCTAGACTGTACACTAATATGTCTGGGTTAAATTCCAAAAATCTCTCCGCAGTGCATATGAAGAGAAGGCATAGGCTATAATGACCCGTTTTAAGCCTGGCGGCCCCCTTGGTGCTATTCGACAGGAGTAGACTACGTACCGGCACCGAGTTTCCCCTTCAGCTTCATCATTATCATCATCATCATCCTCATCCTCACCTATTCCCTACACTACATTTACACGAAGACAATCACCCTAGTATAGATGAGGAAGCGAGACCATGTGAACTTTGCGATGGGGAAAGAATGAGCTATCAGAAAGAGAGTTTGTTTCATGATGATTAATATTATACGAATCTATCGACACTGAAATTCATCTTAGACTAAAGCGTCTCTTCCCCTCCATATCCATTGGCATGTACATGATAAGATCACAGGACAAGTCTTTCCTTCTCTACACAACATAACTCTCCTCAGATACACATCATGCATAGCGTGGCTCGCCGAAGTGGTGTGCAACTTGAAAATGGGTCACAGTCCTGGCATCTGTCCGCAATATGCGGAACCCACATCACGCAAGTGAAGTGGGTAGGCAATAGATACACACACATTTACTATGAAATTGTTTCTTCAATCATGAACTCAGACTTCAAGATATCTTAATGCATTTTCAGTTTCTGTTTCGTTGGGACTTGCCTCAACTTATTTTATAAATCTAGCTTTGTCTTCTAGCGAGTTACATTTTCTTTTACTGTTACATATATTGAATTTCGATTAATTAAAATGTGTCTCAGTGAAACATACAGCAGAGTTCATATAGGTCAGTTTCTATCTGATGCTTTTCCAATTCACTGCGGGCTAAAGCAGGGAGATGCACTATCACCTTTACTTTTTAACTTCGCTTTAGAATATGCCATTAGGAAAGTTCAGGATAGCAGGCAGGGTTTGGAATTGAACGGGTTACATCCGCTTCTTGTCTATGCGGATGACGTGAATATGTTAGGAGAAAATCCACAAACGATTAGGGAAATTTTACTTGAAGAAAGTAAAGCGATCGGTTTACAAGTAAATCCCGAAAAGAAAAAGTATATGATTATGTCTCGTGACCAGAATATTGTACGAAATGGAAATATAAAAATTGGAGATTTATCCTTCGAAGGGATGGAAAAATTCAAATATCTTGGAGCAACAGTAACAAATATAAATGACACTCGGGAGGAAATTAAACGCAGAATAAATATGATGCGTGTTATTATTCGGTTGAGAAGCTTTTATCATCTAGTCTGCTGTCAAAAAATCTGAAAGTTAGAATTTATAAAACATTTATATTATCGGTTGTTCTGTATGGTTGTGAAACTTGGACTCTCACTCTGAGAGAGGAACATAGGTTAAGGGTGTTTGAGAATAAGATGCTTAGGAAAATATTTGGGGCTAAGCGGGATGAAGTTACAGGAGAATGGAGAAAGTTACACAACGCAGAACTGCACGCATTGTATTCTTCACCTGACATAATTAGGAACATTAAATCTAGACGTTTGAGATGGGCAGGCATGTAGCACGTTTGGGCGAATCCAGAAATGCATATAGAGTGTTAGTTGGGAGGCCGGAGGGAAAAGGACCTTTGGGGAGGCCGAGACGTAGATGGGAAGATAATATTAAAATGGATTTGAGGGAGGTGGGATATGATGATAGAGACTGCATTAATCTTGCTCAGGATAGGAAGCGATGGCGGGCTTATGTGAGGGCGGCAATGAACGTCTGGGTTCCTTAAAACCCAGTAAGTAAGTATACAGTAATAATTATATTGATAATAGAATGCCAGTACTAATTAATATCATGAATAAACATTTCCTATCGGAGACACTTAAACTAGTTGCATCTGACTTCACCGAGGATTTCGATCAATGTGTGTGTGCGTGTGTATGTGTGTGTTTTTTATCTTTAATGTAAAATTTGAGTTACCTAATTCTTCCACCCATGTAAGGATTTGATTATGCTTACAAACTGTTTAATTATTCGTTGTATTTTTATTATATAGCATATTAAGTATAGACAAAGCTAGCAATCTCTAAAGGCTTATTTTGCAAAATAATGATGTAAACATGCTCCAAATAGTTTCCCTTCAAAGCTCATTACATTTGTTTCCTTCTGCCTGAAATGTTTTTATATTCGAAATCCGATTTTGAAAAGCTCATTTTGATTTTCGACGAGGTGTATGGACTGTACGTTCTGGATGAAATTAGCGCGATGCGTCAGCTAAGGTCTCGCGGGACGTCGTCGATTCGTATTAGAAACAGAAGCCATTGTGAGTAGAAGCGAAGCGGTCTTCTCCCTCGAGATGCGGCGCGCTGATCAAGATCGGGTACAGACGCGCCGCACAAAGATCGCTTTAAACACGGGATGAAAGAAGCTACATTCAAGAACGCATCACAGAAAAAGAAAACATGAGCTCTCTTTCGCCAACAGCTGCGGTAGTTCCTGTCGCTGAGTACCACTCTTGTCTCTGTGCAGGCGAAATTTGCCTTATGGGGAGTTATTGTCTGAACATCTGCATGAGAATGTATCACTGAAGTTGATGTTCCTGTAGGCGAACAACTATGCTGTCAAGCTATGTCGTAAACACATGATTTATACTTCAGAATTATCTCCAGTTTTCGCGTTACAATTGAGAAATTGTATTTGCTAATATACAGCAGTTTATACTTCTCGTTTTTCTTATATTTCTCCATATTCTTCTTAATCTTTTTCTTCAAGTTGTTCTTTATTGTTCTTTCCTACATTAAGATTACCAGAGATCACCGTTTTCCGTGCACTGTCCCAGAATGAAATTCGCCCCCGAAATGTCCCAGAATTTAATATTTTTTCCCCAGATGTCCTTAGATTTTCAGTGTTATATCATTCCTTCATAGTGTTCTGCCCAAGGGCAAGTCCTCCACTGCAAACCCAGCATTCTCCAGTATTTTCTATTTTCTGCCTTCCTCTTAGTCTCCGCATATGATAACATATACAGGGACATCATTTTATTTTTACTGCAATTTTTATTGTACCTGAGTTTTTGTATGTACTTCACTCTCATCCCTTCTACTAATGAAGTTCCAATTGTCCTCCACACAGAACCAAGGTCGCATATACTATTGAGTTAGTGAGTATAATACGTTTCAGAAATATGTTCGCAATTTCCAGTGACGAAAGAGCTATCAATATTGAATCATATTTTCGCAGAGGTACTGTCGTCCGTTTGCCTACGTTGCATCCCGATTTCCCCAACCTACTTTTACTCGCCCCTCTGTAAAGCTAGTGGCTGGGCTGTCTTGGCTCTTTTCCGAAAACATTAATTTTTGTAATATTATACAACTGTTTAAAATAACTTAAATAAAAGGGCCTCGTTAAGTAATTAACTGTCACGTGATTTCCCCTTTTTCTACGATCCTGCGACATAACTATTTGAACGGACAATAGATAGCGTGTCTGACTAATTTGATAGTTTCGGATCGGGCAGGAGTGAAGATTGAATTTACAGTACGTAAGGTACTCTTTTATAGACTAGGTACAGAATTAGTTCAGCATGAGTTACTAGTACGAAGGACGAAACTGGTCATTGGAATTAGATGCAATAGTCTATAATGCGAAATTATGCACAAAAAAACTGAAGCCTGTATCGAAATGAACGGCCACCATTTTCAAAAATGTGTTTAAATATCCATATTATGATTATTTTTCAATTTAACTTCATTCTCTACATTGTACGCTAATGTGCTGTAGACAGTTTAATATACACTGCATAATGAATACGTTCGCATGGATAACTCAGTTCGTGAGTAAAAACACTTATTGTTAATACTGTACTGTATTTTGATTAAACAAAAACCTAATGAAAATTATCAAACTCAAACTTGCGACATTTCCTAGTTTACGTAAATGGGCGAACTATTTTTCTCCCCTCCTGTACCTAGTAAAGTGATTTGTTTGTATTTTACGTCATATCATCGAACTCCATTCGTGGAAGGGGTAGCAAACGGTGTTTTCTGTTTTCAACCGTTAATCCAAAGGTATAGCCAAGTTAATATTAAAAATATTAGTAAAAATAAAATTATGTCCCTATACTATATCTTAATGTCGTCTATCATCTGATATCTTCTTCTACCCCGAACTCTTCTCCCGTTCACCATTCCTTCCAGTGCATCCTTCAGAAGGAAGTTTCTTCTCAACCAGTGATCCAGCCATTTCTTCTTTTCTTCCTGATCAGTTTCAGCATGGTTTTTCTTCACCCACTCTTTCTAACACAGCTTCATTTCTTATTCTGTCTGTCCACTTCAAATGCTCCATTCTTCTCCATATCCATATTTCAGGTGCTTGTAGTCGTTTCTCTTCACTTCGTGGTAATGTCCATGTTTCTACCCCATATAATTCTACACTCCATACAAAACACTTCACTAGTCTCTTCCGTAGTTCTTTCTCCAGAGGTGCACAGAAGATGCTCCTTTTTCTATTAAAAGCTTCCTTTGCCATTGCTATTCTCCTTTTGACTCCTTTTGAGCAACAGCTCATGTTACTGCTTATAGTACACCCCAAGTATTTGAAGCTGTCCACTTGCTCTACTGCCTCATTTAGAATTCGCAAGTTTATCTTCTTTACTTTTCTTCGGATTGTGAAATAGAAGATTATTGCAATTTGCAAACAAAATTTACACATTACAAAAATTGGAAACATTTTAAACAGGCCTCAGGTGGGTCGTTTCGACACACAAAATGAAAGAAATCGCCAGTTAGGCCTTTCAAAGGTCTTTGTAATATTCCTCTTTGTTCCAGGTAAGTAATTCGAAATATTTTGTAATAATTTCCCATATTTCTCCTGGTACCATCTCTTAAATAATTCTTAGTATTTTCCTTTCAAATTCTAATAGATTACACGATTTTTCCATGCTTCCAGAAGATTTTCGAAGGATCTCCTTCTCTGAATCTATTAGTACATTGTATCAATGTATTTATTGTTCATCTATTGTTCGTGATGTTCCCATTTTTCGGTAGATAAATGGGCGATTAGGATAGACCAGGGTAATTGTAAACACTTTTCACTGATTTCAAATATATTTCAACATTACACGACCCTCAGTAACGGTAAGCATGACAAAGAAACATTGTGTAATTTTTAGATCTTTCTTTTCCCTGAAAATGGGTTTAAAATAATAAGGTTGATTTTCTTTCATCTTTTAATTACTAGTTTACATTTACTCCACCTGTTTACATTTACCCCTTTGAGAGGGGAGTAATTGTAAACACCAATTTTCGCACGGGCTATCGGACACTGAACATTTTTTGTTCTGTCTCAGAAGAAAGACCTGTGCTCCTTCCAACTCCAATTTTGGTCGCTGGTACATTTCGTCCCTTTAACCTATGATATATGACGGATATAGGAACTCAGTACCTCTCCTGAACTTCACGATAACTGTAGTTACTATTTTTCACATCTGTGACACCCTCTCTAAATCCTCTACCATGTAACGCCAAGATGAGAAGGCCACATCATCTGAAAAACTCCACTGTACATCTTTCATATAATGCTTCTCACCACGGCGAATAGACCGAGATTTCCTTTTACATCCACTTCATTCAGTCTTCCAATACATTGAACGTCACAAAGAACAAACCTAGTCTTCACTTTTTTATATATAATAATTTTAAACTATTTTAATTTCATAATTCAGGTACACTGCATGCCTCTCAATGTATTGTATTATAATTATGTTCATTGGAAGGCTTTCTATCTGTATGTTATTTTTAATTTTAAGACTATGTACGCCATTCAACCATTTTATGTAAAGTATGCATAGTCAGACTATTTACTAGTGTTTTATAAATGTGTTTAAATAATATTTTCACCTAGTTCAAATGTTTGTTTGTTAGAAAACTATCACCTGAAGATGACTTGAAAATAAGTCGAAAATATTCGTGACGTATATTAACATTGTATCTTGATGTAACAGAATCCATTTCTGCTATCTTAACATAATAAGTGATTGAAAAATAAAAAACTAATTTATATGATATTATTTCACAAACTTATCTGAACTCAACATGCCTTTTAAATTTACTCTACAATTTAGTTGGGTTGGGGTCTTTTTGGTAAGTGAAAAGTACGAAATGTAACCATAATAAAACGTGTTTACAATTACCCCCAAGCAATTATAAGTATGGGGCAAATGTAAACACGTCATTTAATGAATTGTGGTTATGGGAGATCTCAAAACCATTATAATAAATGTTAACTACTATACATTACTCATAAAACAACATATTCTTAAAAAAATAGCACTGTACGTTTACTTACAATGCCAAAAATGAAGGTGAAGCAAAATTCGACTCTTACAAAACATTCGCTCACAACTAAGCAGTTACTCCTATTTGGCGCCAAACTTCTTTGTAGGTTAGCCAACATGTTAATTTAAATATTACCCCGAATTACAATTTTTATATTGACAGTTTTGTATTTCTCACAGCATTTGTTTGCAATTACCCTCATCTATCCTATCAATTTTTTTTAAATATATTCATTTCTGTTTCTCTCCAACATTGTGTAGCAACAGATGCAAGCAAAATTTAAAAAAATTCTATATAAGGTGGGTGCTCCTGTTATGGCCATGTTCCTGATATGGCCACCCCCCCCCCTATTGTGAGTTAGTTAACCAAAAAATCCGCTAAATTGTAGCAGCATCCAGTGAAAGGGCATGTTTTCCATCCAGTCAGGTTGAGCAATATGGCGTCAGTTGCCTGTTTTGCGGTTTTCATGTGACCTCTTCTTATTTTACTCTGGTAAGTCTCCTTTGTTTTATGCATGTTTTTCAAAGACTTGTTTCACGAAAACCATCGTACTCCATTCAGTTTTTAATGTTCTGTTGATTGGTGTTGTAGTTGATGGTGTATCTTTTACGAGTTGTTCATAATCAAACGATTTTCGTGAAAGCTTATCTGCTCCTGATATGGCCATATCAAATGGACCATGGCCATATCCAGTTCATTTCACTTCTATTTTTTCACCTGACAAATTTACATGCCTTATATCTGGGATTACGCAAAAAGTTTGTATTTTAAGAAAAACAACTTAATTTTTTATGGAAAAACCTGTTTTGACTACACTTTTGAATTATAAAAAAGATTATTAAGTGTCATTTTTATTCATTTTACACCAAAATTATTTACTTTTAGCACAACTGCGCTATCAAACTGAAAACAATCACGATTTGTAGAACATGGAACAAGGGTGGCCATATCATGTGCACATGTTCCTGATATGGCCACTAGGTAGACTTTTGGAATTTGGGACTTTTTGGACAATTAAAGCTATTTTTATGGGGAAAGGAAATTGTTTTAAGAAAGTCCATTAGACTGAGAACGAGTAAGAAAAAAGTGATTTACATTTTTTTTCAAAATGGCGGCTAGAAAAATTCACAAACCTTAGCATGGCCATATCAGGGACACCTACCTTACGAGAACTGAATATTCTCTCAGCTATACGATAGCGCGGAAACAAATGTGGTACATCTATAACGCCAACCGTGAACAATGTGCTGATTTTCATGCGAATGTGACGACATAAATAGCATTGTGTTATAAAGAGTGAGGATATCTTTGAAGCAATATCTTACAAATGTAAGGCGGCCTTACTGTCCTGGTGATGTTATTATGACAGAGTACGGCACATGTGTTTAAAAGCATAACATTTCAAGGATTCAGCTGAATAGAATCGTCATGGCCATCCCCACACTATCTCCTTACCTATTCATGAGATACAGTGAAAACTTGAGGAAATATTTAAAACGGTTGTGTCAGCTAGTGGACACCTTAAGCAATTCTTGCATATGCAAATAAAGTTATAAACAGTTATAA
Source organism: Periplaneta americana (assembly GCF_040183065.1). NCBI lineage: Eukaryota > Metazoa > Arthropoda > Insecta > Blattodea > Blattidae > Periplaneta > Periplaneta americana. The sequence goes on along the minus strand of NC_091130.1, from coordinate 37,815,487 downwards.
ACTACATCAATGGGAGAGTGTTGAATATTTTACAACTAAAAGAGCGCTTTTCAACTACCGTATATGTTGTCTAGAAACTCGTAAAATACAGCTTTAAGCTGAATACATTGTTTAAAACTTATTTTAAACTTTCAGCCAAGCATATATTCCGAGCCGTTCACTTAGGGGAAGACTGGACAAGTTCGACACGTTAGAATAAAGATTTTATTTTACAAGTAAAATATGTTAGAAAGTCAAAAATGAGCCTTTGTTGTTGTTAAAATATTTTTGGTTAGATTCCTGGTAGGAAATTGGAAATTTCATCTACCATAGATAATTGCAGTATTCAATATATCATCATACCAAAATACGAGTGTTTCGAATTTTAAGTATGGACATTTCTGCAATAAAACAAAAAAAAAAAAAAAAAAAAAAATCCTTGTTCAGATCAATTTTCTACATATTCAAAGGAAAAACTGAAATTATTTCAATCATTTATTATCATAATACATTTGAATTTTGAGTATGTCTGTACACGCTTAAACAACTCAAATTTATCTACAGTAATCGCACTAGAGGTTTTGATTTATCTAGAGAAAATCAAAACTCGAGTGGGATTTAATTGACTATTACTCGATTGGAAGAAAGTATATAAAGATTAGAAGATATAAAGTACTCTAATACAACATAATGTTAATTGAGTTACTGAAATTCTATTCTAACGTTTGAACGGAGCCGCCATTTTCAGTCGACTGTCTATGCGGTAAACAAATGACGATCACAAGGCATGTTTTTTAGTACCGTAAAGAATTTGCAGTTTGAAATGTTGGCAAACAAAGAAACAAATGGTAGGGAGGTGATAAAAACAAAAGAAAGAATATAAAGATTAGAAGAAATAAAGTAGTTTAATACAATAAAATAGGTATTAGTTGATTTACTAAAATTCTATTTCACTAATGTTACTATCACCAAAACGTTTGAACGGAGCCGCCATTTTCAGTCGACTATCTATGCGGGAAACAAATGACGATCGCAAAACATGTTTTATGATACTTACTTACTTACTGGCTTTTAAGGAATCCGGAGGTTCATTGCCGCCCTCACATAAGCCCGCCATAGGTCCCTCTCCTGTGCAAGATTAATCCAGTCTCTATCATCATATCCCACCTCCCTCAAATCCATTTTAATATTATCCTCCCATCTACGTCTCCGCTTCCCCAAAGGTCTTTTTCCCTCCGGCCTCCCAACTAACACTCTATATGCATTTCTGAATTCGCTTATACGTGCTACATGCCCTGCCCATCTCAAACGTCTGGATTTAATGTTCCTAATTATGTCAGGTGAAGAATACAATTCATGCAGTTCTGTGTTGTGTAACTTTCTCCATTCTCCTGTAACTTCATCCCTCTTAGCCCCAAATATTTTCCTAAGCACTTTATTCTCATTATGTTTTATGATACCGTAAAGAATTTGCAGTTTGTAATGTTGGCAAACAAAGAAACAAATGCTAGGGAAGTGATAAAAAGAAACAAATGCTAGGGAAGCGATAAAATAAACAAATGGTAAAATTGTGCGATAAGCAGCCATAATTGGTTGAAACACGTCGTTCCGTACCGTTTTATTGGTTAAAAGTAGTATGACGTAGTAAAAGTGTAATAGTCTTCATAATTTCTGATCTAATGCTTTGTAGTAAATTTGTATGTATGTATTTATTTACACTGCAAGTGGGCAAGCACCCGGTGGCAGTGGCATACACAATATAAACAATACAAAATAAAATGATAAACAATACACAATAAAATCATAAGCAATACACAATACAATTATACAATACACAATACAATAAGAATACACAATACAATTTGACACAATAATTACAATTAATAATAAAACATAAATAAAATACCTAATTTTACAATACAACCTACATATGTTTAGGCCCTACATAAGTTTCAATAGTCTTTCACTTTACTCTCATCTCACTCACTATAGTGACATATGACGCATTTCACTGACACTTTAGGACACATTTCACTGACAGTATAGAACACATTTTATTGACGCTATAAATTATCACTGATCGGAACTATTCACTGCACTGTAATAGTAATATGCGTTACAACAGCGCTCGTGTATCGTACATTATTTTGTGCGAAGATCGTTTATTTAATACCTGAAAGAGGAATTTCTAATTAGTTGCAATGAAATCTCCATCTTGGTTTCTGTTCAATGACGGCAACTTTTAAAAACTAAAATATCTATCTTCAACATTGTTGCTATAAAATGTTTTCTGTGTTTACTATATTCCAGCAGGCCGTGATATACGTCTGTCTTTTTTTTCCCCCAGTCTATAAATGCGGACTTAAAATAAACGGTAAGGTTATGTAATGATTTATTTTTCATTTTAATATTTTAACAATATTATTTATAGAACATATTGCAGTAATAACATCGGCATCTGGAATCTTGTTGATTTTTTCACGGCTTCCTTAATGTTACTTGCATTACAAATGCAGTAACTTTTGTGGTGTTGTAGAGTTTACTTAATTTTTGTAAATATTTAAAAACAATAATTAACAGTGCAATTTAGGTGAAATTGCAGTGGTAAGTTTTCAATTTATAATTATGACTATGTTAACCGTCTCTAAAAATAATATATTAAAAGCCTAAAACAGTAAAATGAATATGGCGCTTAAGCGGCAAGAAGAGGGAAATTGTTATGTGTGTTACATTGGGAATACTGAATGTGGTATTTCACACTTACCGCGTATTGGTTCTGTGCGGAAAGCAAGCAAATACGCACGATCTCGCACAAAAACCATAACTTCGCTGACTCACCACGCTTCACTGATACAACAGTTCAGATAAGTTAAATAATTATACACTTATGCATACTTATAAACAGAACTACATTTAAGCTAAACTAACTAAATTTAACACAAGTCCGGAAACATCGATGTATGAACAAGAACGGATGATGCAGAAATACGGGTTTTCAATAATTGCGACTTTCAAAAAATGAGCAGGGACGGGTTGGAGACATTTTTATACGTGCACCTACGAATGACAAGCTAGTTGAGACCCGCATTCCACGGAGATGACAAGCGAGAGAGAGACCATGAAACTGGTCTTTAATTTCTCAGAAGCGGCTAAAATTGTGGAATCAGAACACACGCTGGAAGTCTTCCAGTGGCTGGACGACATGTTCCTTGAAGTGTCCTTATCTGCAGCCTGACTGTAACCAGATCCTTGCTTAAATCCCCAATTCGAGGAAATTCTTCATGTCATAATTGAATCCCAGTATGACGTGCAGTTATAATTTTGTTCTTTTTAAGATTCCTCGCATTTGGACTTCTGCAGCGTTATCTCACATTTCTGCCAGCATGCTTGCGAAGGTCGTCAACCTTTCTTGAGACGCTCGTATGTTATCATTCTAGATGAATTCTTGACTTTAGTCTTTGTCTACGTTGAAAGCTGTTTTCTGTGTTGATAAATGTCGTCGAACAATCGCTCATAAATTTCAGGACTTGGTTTGCTTTTCGTCTTGTTTTCTTTACAAACTAGAGTTCAACAATTGTTAATAAACTAGTCAGACGTGAGGTTTAATTAAAGTTTGTTGAAATATTACACAGCTGAAAGTCGCTTTGGGGTTTTCTTTTCATAATCCCTTGCTCTATTTCTCCAACACTTAAATATGTTATAACATATCAGACGTGATCATATTTCCTGTTATTTTTATTATTCTTATCTTGTTTCATAAAGTTTCGGGACATTGGTCTCTTCTTAGAACCTCCTGTAGAATAAAATGTCATTTAAATAAATTTTTCAAGCTTTAAAGCTAAAAAACTGATGTATATTGTATGGAATACTATAAATGTAATTTACATTAATTCGCAACTATCGTCAGTAGAAATGATGATACTGAAATGATATCTTGATGATGGGATGAGACAGCGGATTCGCCATGAGATTACCTGACAATACTCTTGATAGTTGGGGAGATCCTCGGGAAAGGCCCTACCAGAAAATCACACGAAGCAGGATTCGAACCTACACCTTACTAATTGAAGAGTCCACTGCAAGAATGATGGATGTCACTTTCTTGTCGAAAATGAACCAAGACTCTCAATGCATAGCTTAAGACATATACAGGGACATCATTTTATTTTTACTAACATTTTTAATATCAACCTGGCTATACCTTTATATTAACGATTGAAACAGGAAACACCGTTTGCTACCCCTTCCACGACTGGAGTTCGATGATACTGGCGTAAAACACAAATCACTCTACTAGGTATAGGAGGGAAGAAAAGTAGTTTATCCATTTATGTAAACTAGGAAATATCGCAATTTTGAGTTTGATAATTTTCATTAGGTTTTTGTTTAATCAAAATATAGTACTGTATTAACACTTAGTGTTTTTACTCACGAATTGAGCTATCCATTCGGACATATTAATTATGCAGTGTATATTGTACTGTTACAGCACATTAGCGTACTATATAGAGAATGAAGTTAAATTGAAAAATAATTATAATATGGATATTTAAACACATTTTAGAAAATGGTGGCCGTTCATTTCGATACAGGCTTCAGTCCTTTTGTACATATTATCGCACTATAGACTATTGTACCTAATTCCAATTACCAGTTTCGTCCTTCGTACGAGTAACTCATGTTGAAATAATTCTGTATCTACTCTATAAAAGAGTACCTTACGTACTTTAAATTCAATCTTCACTTCTGCCCGATCCGAAAAGATAAAATTACTCAGACATGCTATCTATTGTCTGTCCAAGTGGTTCTGACGCAGAGTCATAGAAGGAGGGAAAATCACGAGACAGTTTACTTAACGAGGCCGTTTTATTTAAGTTAATTTAAGCAGTTGTATAATATTACGTAGGCGTTCAATTCCTAACAGAAAATGTTTTAAAAAAATAGCTAAGAAAGCCCAGCTACTAGACTTAACAGAGGGGCGAACAGAAGCAGGTGGGGGAAACCGGGATGCGACGTAGGCAAACGGACGACAGTACCTGTACGAAAATATGATTCAATATTGAAAGCTCTTTCGTCACTGGAAAACGCGAACATATTTCTGGAACGTACTATACTCAGTAACTCAGTACCGCTTACGCGCCCTCAGCTCTGTGTCGTGAACGGTTGGAAGTTTACTAGTGGAAGGGGTGGGAGTGAAGTACATTCAAAAACTCAGGTACAATAAAAATTGAAGTAAAAATAAAATGATGTCCCTGTAGAATGTACACAGAGAGTTACATGGCATTAACACTGGTAGTCATTGTCCAGTAATGATCGGAAAATCACAATTAAGCTTTGAGCGGTAAGCATTTCAAACTTTCAATCGCTTCTTCTGAAAAATGTATTCCAAATCACATCCATCATTCTTCCAGTGGACTCTTCAATTGTTAAATTAACACACGCCATACGATGTGCGTTCGAAACGTTCGTGTCCTGACATATAGATGACATTGAAAACGTGTCAACAATGCAGCCATTGTTAGCGGTCATTTTACGTTAGCTAAAGCACGAAAAATCATAATTTTCTGTTGACTACATTTTGTGTAGTTTAATTTTGAAGTTTGTGCGCCGTACTGATTGGCAAAAATGAAAAGTATCGAGTTTCGTACTGTCATTGAATATTTAGTAAAAAGGGAATGAGTCCAACAGAAATTAAAGCAGATATATGGATGCTACACTGGGAGAATCTGCTCCAGCGTTTTCGACTGTTTAAACATGGTCGAGAGAGTGCGGAAGACGACCCCGCAGTGAACGTCCAGTAACAGCAACAAGTGAAGAAATCGTAGAAAAAATCCAGGATATGGTGTTGAATAACCATCTATTGAAAATATGGGAAATTAGCGAGGTTATGCATATCTCAACTGAACGGGTGTGTCACATCTTAGTAAATATCTTGGGTATGTTCAAGGTCTCCGTAAATTGGGTTCCGCGGTTGTTAACACCAGAACAAAAGCACATCCGATGTCAAATTTCGAGGAATTGTCTTGCTCGATTCGAGAAAAATACACCCGAATTTTTGGAGCGGTTTGTAAGCATTGATGAAACCTGGATCGTCTACTACATACCCGGGATAAAACAATAGTCGAAACAATGAAAGCACAGTGATTCTCCGCCTCAAAAGACAGTAGAAGTTTTTCGGAAAATCATGACGTCCGTGTTCTGGGATTATGATTGACTATCTAGCAAAGGGTAGAACAATAACCGGAGAATAATATTCAAATCTCCCGCAGCAACTGAAAGGGAAAATCCGCGAGAAGAGGCCGGATACGGCCAAGAAGAAAGTGTTGTTTCATCACGACAATGCACATGCTGACACGTCTGCAATCGCGGTTGCTAAATTACATGAACTACGGATCGAATTGTTGTCGCACCCTCCCCCTACTCACCAGATCTCGCACCCTCAGACTTCCCTCTTTTCCCAAAATCAAAATTCATATGACTGGGAATAAATTCTCGGCAAATGAAGAGGTTATCGGAGCAGCAGAAGGCTTTTTTGCAGACCTCGAAGAATCTATGTACAAGGAGGGTATAGCAGCATTGCAGCACCGTGGACCAAGTGTGTGAATCTCCAGGGGGGGAATATGTTGAGGAATAAAAATTGTTTCAGAATAATCTCAGTTTAATTTCTATCTCAGGCTATGAACTTTTCAAACAACCCTCGTAGCAGTGCGGCATATAAGTTCGTGATTTTTCAAGGTAAACATGTGTAAGAAAATTAAGACATAAAATAGACACGCAATTGAAGAACGCAATTTACAAAATTATTCCCTGATGCACAGCTGTTGATATGTATATTGAGAAACAAAAAGAAACGTTGTTTTGTAAGGTACAGTTATTAAGACAAGACATGTACAACATGATAAAATAATAAATGAATTAAGGAATAAAACAATTAGAGTGACTGCAGAAGAAAAGAGACAGTTCCTAGGAACAGAATGAACTCAATTATGTTGTCAATAATGACAATTCATAGTTCTGATCGCAAACAAAAAAAGACGAAGAAGATAATTGCATGCTTATACCATAATTATCTAAACCAGGATGTTTGAGGTTGTTTTAGACTGCTTGCTAGAAAACATGAAATGCAATTATTGTTAACTATTGAGAACGAATAAACGAAGTTGTTAGCCGGCAGTTCGGTTTCACAATAATTGCTAAGTTTTTGTTAATGAGTTCATGTTAGAGCAATATTAATATTTTCCATGAACGACAAAATAGAAACATTAAACAAAATTGAAAGGATCATTGAGCTAAAATAAATCAATAAAGACAAACGAAGAAAATTCTTATACAATATATATTATTAAGAGGTATACGTGATGTTCAGTAAAGAGGTTTAGGGAAACAATTTACTGAGTTTGGGAACTTGTTTCCGTTTGCATGAAGAAGTAATTTTTTGGTGGTGGCGGTGGTTGTTATGGTTTTGGTGGTGATTGTGGTTGAAGTAATTATTGCGAAGATGGTAGTGAAGATGAACAATAAACTGCGCCGGTACTATTTCGCATTGTCTGTAATGAGGCGATAGTAGCGATTCTAGTGGTTAGCAACTATCTATGGATGCATATTTACTACGTATTGAGATTCGTGAGTGTACAGTGAGTACAAAAAGTGTTCGTACATCTACAAAACCTGACTAAAAATAGTCTCTGAAGACTATGAGATGTCTGATATTTTACAAATAACAATATTGTGACTGAAAACTCTATATATTTTATTGAGTATAACAAAAAAATAAGACAATCTAATAATCTCTGTAATCTATATTAATAATAAATCTGTAGCCGAAATTTTTCTGGTAATTTTCGATTTTCCAAAAATAATTGGTCCTAACATATATAATTAACCACCCTGAAACCGAAAATCTCTTTTTTGAAATTTTTGTTTGTATGTCTGTCTGTCTGTCTGTATGTTTGTTACCTTTTCACGCGATAATGGCGAACCGATTTCGATGAAAATTGGAATATAAATTAAGTTCGTCGCAACTTAGATTTTAGGCTATATGGCATTCAAAATACACTATTTAAAAGGGGGGTTATAAGGGGGTCTGAATTAAATAAATCGAAATATCTCGCTTATTATTGATTTTTGTGAAAAATGTTACATAACAAAATTTCTTTAAAAATCATTTCCGATAAGTTTTATTCTTTACAAAATTTTGATAGGTCTGATATTTAATGAGATAAATGAGTTTCAAAATTAAAATAACTGCCATCTAAGGCGGTGTAATGAAATAAACAAATGAATTCGTCTATAAGGGGCCTTGGTCACCAATAATCGAAAGTAAATGAATCATAGCCTATAGAGAATGTTTCTGTGTTTGTATGAAGTAATATCGGAAGCTAAATTAACCGATTTGTGTAATTAATTATTATTTCACCATTGGAAAAGGTAGTTTCTCTATATGGACATAATGCTATAATGTTATTACAGTAACTTCGGAGTGAATTGAGGACAGGTAAGATTAAAATAGCTTCTTATGCACAGAAAACTTGATAGGCTATTCTGTATATTCGTTTCCTGTATTTCTTAAAATAATGTGTATCTCAGAGAATTAACGAACCACAAGAGTGTATTGATTTACTATGCAGTAATAATATGTTAGCTTAGCATTCCATTATTTTATAATCCAAATTTTAACTATGCTCAATTGAATCGTGTTAAAATACATAAAATACATATGCATTAAATGCAATGCAAAAAAATTGGGTAATGAACCAAGCAGATTATGTTGCGCTGTTGTAAAATAAAATTTGTTCCTCCTGAGATTCAAGAGCCCCCATAACAAATTAAAAACTTACTTATCGGTGTACATCCGTTATCAACACATTTTTTTAAATATAATATAATATAATATAATATAATATAATATAATATAATATAATATAATATAATATAATATAATATAATACTGTATAATATAATATAATATAATTTAAGTTATTTGAAGGGTTCAGAGCCATAGTGGCCCAAGCGCCATTTACTGAATACGTAGAAAACAAGGGTTAAAATTAAGTTATTATCATAATTCAATGGAAACATATAGCAAGTAAAATAAAGTATACACATTAAATCTAAATGATATGTCAGTCTTCATTAAAGTATGGATGCATGTAATAACAATTAAGAAACATGTTAAAGGAATTGTCATTGCACCAAATGAGTGGTCTCTGGATCAAAAAGATCGCATTTTAATTATTTAAATACAATTTAAATTAAGTAACATATTAAACGATTTATCCTTCTATCAAACACGAATCTTCCCTGGATCAAATGTCCTATTTTAATTATGTAATTACTTTATATTTATTTCTAACGGGTGCAGCGGAGCGCACGGGTACGGCTAGTATATTTAATAAAATTAAATCAATCCTATTTTCATAAACACAAGAAGTTGTACACATGCTATCAGGAATTCTTTATAAACCTATACTGCATTTCTGTACCTTCTAGGATTGCCCTTTGCCCCGATTATTGCCTCCCGTATTTGTGGCAATGATTCTACTAATTTTGCTGTAATTGTGGAAGTCTCTTTTTTTTTGAAGAACTTGCTTAAGACCGTCTTTATTTGAGAAATGGTGCTATTTTATGTTTTTCTCTAGAATATACCAAAGATGCTCGATGACGTCAGTATCAGGTGACTGAGGGGATGTGTGGAGTTGTTTTGGAGTATTGTAGAGCAGCCATAATCGAATGTTTCTTGTTATGTTTGGGGTTATTATCTTTCCGGAAAACGAAAGTGTTTTCAAGACCCAACTTTTCAGCACTAGCATGGAGACTCTGCTTTAAAATGTTCACATACTTTTTTTTGGTCCATCACACTATCGATAAAATGCAGTCTACCTACGCCCGAGGCACTCATACACCCACAAACTAGCACTGACCCGACTCTATCACTATTGGTGGGCTTATTGGTATGATTATATCACAGTCTTTTATATACTGTGAATGCAAAATGTATTCGTACGCTTTGAAAATTTAGATTATAATACATTTTAAGGAGAATCGTAGGATCTGAGAATACAATAATACACTAATTATGAATAGTGAGTTCTGACGCTCACAAATATACTATCTATAAAAATAACAAAAGTAATACTATATTTGGAAAATTAAATAACGCTCAATAGTGATACATAAATGATCGTACACCTGAAGTAATCATACTAAAAGAAGAGTTGGAGGGGGTGGTGCTGCCAGTACTCGTTTGTGTGCCTCTGTGTGTGGAGCAGTGACAGGGAGAAAGCTCCGTCATCAGTGAAAGAAGAGCTGAAACGTCAAAATGGGGATCAACCTTAGAGAAACAAGTGAGTAGACAAGAAAAGTTATTATTAAACTACATAACCAGTGCAAATCATTACGTGAAATATCAGAACTTGTTGGGAGACCTCGGTCTACTATCCAATCAATTATTGATAGGTTCTGCATGTTAAAGACCGTGAAAAACAAGCCAAGAACTGGATGACCTAAAGTTCTAACGCAGGCCTGCACAAGGTTTGCGCTCTCCGAACCGGCTTACATCTCATGAGCGGCATGCAGATATTAGCTGCGCTCTGTATAAGGGTGGACTGGAAGAAGGGATGATCTCGTACAAAATATACACAAAAGGAAGTACTATTACGTGTGTTTATGAAGTGAATTCCCGTTCAGTGGACTATTATATTAATTAATAAAGAAATATTTATTTTACAGAAATAATAGAAATTCTATAGCTACTTAAATGTACAATATCATTTTGTTATATTTTTATTTATCAGTACATCAAAACGAGGTTTTATGCTGTTGGCAGCTGAAAGGAACAGTGGCCTACTGATCGTAATGAAACATCAGTTACAGATATTCGATGTCTGCCTTTATTAAAGTTGATTACAGAAAACAGTTTCTCACAAATATAAATGTGAGCCAAACAAAGCAATCATTTTCACATCCAGCCTGTGTAGTCGTGGATATTATTGCTAATGTTTAGTCTTGTAAAACTCAACCAGGCTAGTAGTATTATTCAAACGATCTTTATCCCGTAGGTCACATTGAAGATCAATAAGTTCGAGCTGTTAAATGTTAAATGTTATGTTCCGTCTACACACTGCACTCCACTAGAGAACTGAGTGGTCGTTTCCCTCTCCTCTACCTATAGCAAGTCTATGCCATTCTGATGTATCTTCCTCTCCGTTTCGGCGAGCGGTAAACACGCCTTCCGGAGCGCTGTTTGTGAAGGTATGTTCTAACCGAACATGATGAGCGCGTGATCATTAAGGAAATTAAAAAGATCCTAAGATTAGTGCAGTAATGATTGTCGCAGATCTGGAAAGACGAGGTGAGAAAGATGCAGCCAGCACAGCAATGGTTATCATGGTCGCGTAGCTAGGAAAATGTGTTAGGCGAATAAGAAAAATCGCATAAAAGATTAAGTTTTTGCGAAAGAATACCGAGATTAAGTAATGGACTATTGGAAAAAAGTAATTTTTTCGGATGAAAACAAATTTAATATTTTTGGTTCGGATGGGAGACGTATAGTGTGACGACAAAAGAGTACAAAAATGGATCCTGAACATCTTGTGCCCACAGTAAAACATAGAGGCGGGTCAGTCCTAGTTTGTGGGTGTATGAGTGCCTCTGGCGTGGGTAGACTGCATTTTATCGATAATAATAATAATAATAATAATAATAATAATAATAATAATAATTATTATTATTATTATTATTATTATTATTATTTATTTATTCTGGCGAAGTTAAGGCCATCGGGCCTTCTCTTCCACTTTGCCAGAAACAAAAGGAGCTGATACAGTTTTACAGACTAATATTTATATGGTTACACAAGCATAAGTCGAGTAAAATAATGCGAACATACCTAATAATAATTACAAAATAATATAAGGCTAGAAGTTACATTCAATGAATATGCAAGCGGTAAGTGAACCAATATTACAAATTACAAGAATAATAAATTCAAATGTAAATTATAACTATTAACAGTGAGGAAAATTACATATATACACATATACACACAAAGGAGAATTAAACCTGAATACTGATCACGTGTTTAATCAATTCACTTTTGAATTGCATTACCGTTCGACAGCTCCTGAGGAAGCTGGGTAGGGAGTTCCAGAAACGAATTGTTGACACTTTCAAAGAGGAAGAATAGTTAGCTGTTTTATGGCAAGGCATAGATAATAAAGGGTCATTTTTAGAACGAGTACCCAGGCTGTGATAAGAGGACAAGAAATTAAAACGCACCGAGAGATAGTTAGGCGAAGAAGTATTGATGATGCGATATAGGAAAATTAGTGAATGGATATATCTTCGGTCCTGTAATCTTATCCATTGGATTGTTTCAAAGGAAGGTGTAATGTGGTCGTATTTGCGGATATTGCAAATGAAACGTATGCAGGCATTATGAACGCGCTGCAATCTTTGGGCTAAGTTAGAATTTAAATCTGTTAGTAGAATGTCGCAATAGTCAAAATGTGGCAGCACAAATGTTTGTATGAGAATTCTTTTTAATTGAAAAGGTGGAACAGTTTTCAGGCGATTTAGTGAATGAAGGATGGAGAAGACGGTCTTGCATGTGTGTGTGTGACCTAGGCATTCCACTACTTAGTGTGATGGACCACAACAAGTATGTGAACATTTTAAAACAGAGTCTCCATGCTAGTGCTGAAAAGTTGGGTCTTGAAAACACTTTCGTTTTCCGACAAGGTAATAACCCAAAACATAACGAGAAACACTCGATTATGGCTGCTCTAAAATACTCCAAAACAACTCCACACACCCCCTCAGTCACCGGATACTGACGTCATCGAGCATCTTTGGTCTAATCTAGAGAAAAACTAAAATAGCACCATTTCTCAAATAAACACGGTCTTAAGCAAGCTCTTCAAAAAAAGAGACTTAATTGATTCCACAATTACAGCAAAATTAGTAGAATCAGTGCCACAAAGACTGGAGGCAATATTTGCGGCAAAGGGCAATCCTACAGGGTACTGAAATGCAGTATATGTTTGTAAAGAATTCCTGATAGCAGGTGTACGATAACTTCTTGTGTTTATGAAAATAGGAGTGATTTAATTTTATTAAATGAAGCGTCGCCTGGAACAACGTTATAAGTTACATTTGGTAAAATTTACAGGAGCTGCAAAAATGTGTACACGTACAACATTGTTCTTATAGGGTAGCAAACTTTTGAGTGGACAAATTTCACGTACTGCATTGATGTACAGTTGAAAGCCAAAGAGCATAGCAAGGTAACATGACATACAACATTATTACACGGAAACATGCCGAATGAAAATTTTGTAACTTACAACGTTGTTCCAGCCGACGCTTCAAATATATTACAGAGATTATTAGATTGTCTTATTTTTTTGTTACACTCAATAAAATATATGGAGTTTTCAGTCACAATATTGTTATTTGTAAAATATCAGATATTTCATTGTCTTCAGAGACTATTTTTAATCGCGTTTTGTAGATGTACGAACACTTTTTGTACTCACTGTACATCACGAAGCTCAATACGTAGTAAATATGCATCCATGGATAGTTTCTAACCACTAGGATCGCTACTATCGCCTCATTACAGACAATGTGAAATAGTACCGGCACAGTTTATTGTTCCTAGCACCCTCACAACTCAAGCTTCGTGACTGTATATACTAGACTGTGATTGTATGGTGTACAGTGACGCTGTGTCCTATGCGTTCAATGGTTCAGAGAACTCTCTCGAAAAACAATTTAATTGTTTAAATAAATTTATTTAGAATTTGCATTATCATTCTTTGTTGCTCATATTTAATAAGTTTACTTGCGTCTGTGATGTATTTATCCCCGTATGAAAACCTATGAATCGGAGAGATAGAATGCATTGTTACGAGGTTCAGTTTCTTCTCTGAACCTCGCCAAGCTAGCTTTTGGTCTTGCGTGCGGAGCGAAAGGTAAGGGGGGAATGCTGCAGGGGAACATGTCCATGCTCTCATAAAAAAGATTAGCGCACTGCGCTGAGCGCAGCTGTCCAGTGATGTAAAGTGAGACAGTCGACTGTCGACACGCTATGGCGGAAACTAAGAAAGGTTGTTCTTGATGTTTTAGTCTTAATATCTGTGTGTAACCAGTGTTCGTTTCCAAAGAAAATGAATAGTGTTCAATATCTTTCACAAACAAATTTTTCAGTTATGATCTTGGAAGACAAGTGTAAAATAAAGAAGCTTGGAAGGCCGTTACCTCAACTCGATTTAAAGAAGCAAGCACGAACAAGCCGAGGTAAGACATTTTGTGCAGGACTTTTGATGTAAAAATATATGAAAGAAACAGCTGGATTTTCAGTTGTGAATCTACAAGTAAATTATTTCGTTTACCGTGCCTGCTATTTTCTAAGGGTAAAGATACGAGCTGAACATACACTGGTGTGTCAGATTTAAGCTATTTGACACAGAAAATTAAGAATTATGAGGAACTTATTGCTCATAAGAATGCTTGCCTAGATTCGTCAGTCCTTGGAAGAACAGAAATTCGCAACAGTTTAGCTCAGTTTTCAGGAAGAAAGAATGATAAAGTAAAGAAAAATCGCTATGTTCTTTCAAAGATTATTCATCATCATCATCATCATCATCATCATCATCATCATCATCATCATCATCATCATCAGGCTTATTTTAAGGCAATTATCTACTTTAAGGAAATGTAGTGTTTTTTTTTTTTTTTTAATTTTTCAGAAATGAAATATTGTTTAAATTGTTGGAAAACTATGTAATATCAAAAAAGTAGTGAACCCCTTGTCATTTTAGGCACAAACCGCCATCGATGGTGTCCACTATCGTAGTAGCATTACTGATATTATCGTTCCTACAGTATGGTGCTAGTAAACTTAGTAATAATGATCATAGCATTGGCGGTGATTTTCCTTGTGTTCATGGTCGTGGTATTGGTGATGATGATGGTGTTGGTGGTGGTAATAGTAGTGTATCTCGTGGTGATAATATGATATTGCTGATATGATTATGGTGGTAATGATGATCATAACTTTCGCGGCGGCTTTGTTGGTACTTATCATCGTGGTACTGGTGGTAGTGGTAGTGATGGTGGCAATAGTGGTGAATCTAGTGACCATAATCATGACATTGATGGTGGTAGGCCTAGTTATGGTAGTGATGATGATGATGATAGCTTTTGCGACAGCAAAGTTGGTGTTGATAATCATGGTACTGATGATAGTGATGGTGGTGGTGATTATAGTAAAAGTGGTGATTGTGGTGGTAATCACGGTATCAATAGTGACTTCGTGGTTTTCGGTGTCTGCGATGGTCAAGATGTTTTTGATGTTGAGGTTATGATTGTGATACTGGTGGTATTTATCAAGATAGGCCTAATTTGACCACATTACACCCTCGTTCAAATCGTTATCCTGGCTGCAACTTAGTAACCATAGAACACTTCATTCGCTGTCTCTTCTGTTTCGAGTTCTCCACACTTCTACTTCGCATTACCTTCGTTCCCGGCTTAACTACTTATCCTCCAATCACAATCTAAACACCAGGTCACAGGAGAATCAAATCCTAGCAATTCCTGCCCACAGAACATCCCACTATTCATCCTCTTTTACTGTCTCAGTCCCCCGTGAATGGAATTCTCTACCTCAGTAGATAAGGGGCTGCCAGACAATAACCACTTTCAAGAAAAGGCTAAACGATTTCTTATGGGCGCAGTCAAATTGCAGTTATAATTGTGATCGAGTTTAATAATTTAATTTAATTTAGGTATGACGATCATTACTATTACTATTATTATTACTATTATTATTATTATTATTATTATTATTATTATTATTATTATATAATTATTTTATTGGTGTTGTGAAGATGAAAAGAATTATCATTGTATTATATTAATTATGTGTTATATCGTCTTGTATTGTAATGTTGTATTGCTATGAATTGTATTGTATTGTATTAATTATGTTATATTCATAGCATTGTAGTAATTTTCTATCATACTGGTTGAGTGGAAGAGAAGGCCGAATGGCCTTAACTCTGCCAGTTAAAATAAACCATTATTATTATTAGTAATGTTATATACCGGCTAGACATGAGCAAAACCTGAGGAAAATGGCAGAACTAGTCATCGAAAGCTTGGAAGCAAGTATCTAACTCACTTGGCTGAAAACCCCAGAAGAATTTTATTCCATATCCAACGCCGGCAAAGCCTCAGTTCCTACGGTAGTAATGTTGTTTGTTGAAAATTATTGTGGTTTTGGTAGGTTTTTTATTATGTAATAATAATAATAATAATAATAATAATAATAATAATAATAATAATAATAATAACGGTGTATATTACTGCTATTAAAATGAAAACAAATGCACAATACCGGAGCGGCGAATATTTCGAATACCGCTACTCGTGACATTTTATTTACTCGGAAATAAAAACGAAATTACTCTCCTGTTCTCTTCTCCTCCTACACTCCTTCTCTTATCATCTATTTTATATCTTATATCACTCACAATGTCACTTATTTCACACATTACTTGCATTTAACCTACATTAAACTGACTGCAATACATATTATGTTTTTAAATTATTTACCTTTCCTAAGCGGGATTCGATCCTCGAACCTCCAACTCGACACATTAATCACACTAATATAATAGCTTAACCACTATGCTACAAAATCAAGTCGAGAGAATAGCTTCTAAATCTTCAACATAAATAGGCCTATGCCTTTTTTAATATAAACCCCACACTAGATGACATCAACGATGTTAATTCAGAGTATTGAAAACAGGATTTAAGCAGAAGTTCTCTTAACACGACACAGTTAACCAATCAACAGTAAACAGTGAGCAGTGAAACGTCAGAGCAGTGTAACTGCTTCAATTTTACGATCGATATCCGTATAGGTTAATGTTAATAGTGTTTTATTATTTCAAAACATCACATTGACAATTCAAAAGTATAAATGAAGACGCGAATTAAATATAAGGTGAGCACTAAAATGAGATATTATCTAGTAGACTATTAAAATGACATATTATCTATACATATTTTTGTGTCAATGCTTTCTCCACCTGCAAAGACGATATTCGTTGCATTTTACGATACAGCAGGGAGCTTCGAGATGTAGTTCAAAAGTGGCATATGTGAACAGCTGGCGTCTTCTACGGAATTACCATACGCCCGCTCCGGTATTGTGAACTTAAGCCTTAAAATGTGTTTTCAACTGAAAAATATAATCAGCCAGCTTTCGATTCTCGACAGGGGAGTAGCGATTACGAGACTTAGTCTATGTATTTTTTTTTTCTGTGTGTTTGTACAGTTTTCTTAAGCAACATCTTACTGACTATATTATCAAAGTATTCTGTTACATGTGGATGTCTGATGTTTTTTTAATCTTCAGAATTAAAAATACGCTGGTGAATGAGTGGTTGGATAGATTAGCTAAGGGTAGACACTGTTGGACGCAAGATTCTGCAAAATGAAATACGAAAAATTAAATAAGAAATAAGTTCAGGCCAGTCATGTCAATTGATGCCCGTAGGAGCAAGCGCGCGCTTTAGAGCCAAGAGAGCCTGAGCGCTTTACAGCGGAAAGGAAAGAGACAGACGAAAGAGGTGGTATATGCCGCTTGGTCGAGCTGTATACAGGGATGGCCAGCACTGATTCAATAGATAAAGGGAAGATAACTTATTAAAACTGTATCCATGTTAATTGTTAGGTTTGTCTGAGAAGTATGAGTACATTATAAGAATGTAAGTTTTAATTTTAATGTTCATTTTTCACAAGTTTGAATTTTTTGTTCAAAAGAAATATTTTCTCAACTTTTTTTAATAGAAAAGTGAAACTTTCAGATATAGGCCTATTTATTTAGTAGTCTTACAGTATGTTTTCGTAAATCTAATATACCGTAAATACGTATTACTGACGATAGTATCTTGAATATTTTGAAAATATTCGCATTGAAATTGTTTGTAAGGAAATGAATTAACAAAGCAACTACTGTTACATCATAAGCAAAAGATACATGCCTATGTGTTGTATAGCTTCAGCACATTTCGAGAAAATAATTTAATATTCTGATAATACGAAGTTGCTCACCAATATCACCTTAAAAGCATAATGCGATGAGAGGATTCTTATGGAATATTAGTTACACTTAAAACATATACAGCACCTAGGTAACTTTGTTTTGTACTGTAATATTGTTTTGATTAGTTTATTGATTACTTTTATAAGGCTAAAGGTACCATCAATATCAATTCCAACTTATCATGTCATACTCAATCTCTTTTTTTGGGATATCACTTTCTTTATGAATGATGTGTTTCATCCATTTAGTACAGTATAGTTGTAGCCTATGGAATTTACGTGAATATTCGTTCTTAACTCTCTATTATGTTATTAACATTTAAAACACAACTGCAATATTAAGAAATTGGTATTAGTACTTTTATTTTACAGACAATATAGACCAGACGTCTCCAAAAGCGTACTCGCGAGTAAGCCCCTGAACGGAACCGAAGCCAGTACGTAATGAGCGCGCTCAGCCTCATCCATCCCCAGCTGTACTGTACTCAATGTTTATGCCTAAACGAAGAGCAGTGGCGTACTGCCATTATCATTGTGTTGGTCGGAGTGTTGCGCCGTTTCACAATGTCTTCTAATCATGGACATAGTACATTCAAGGATGAATAGGAAGAGACATGTTTTTGTGTTAGTGGGGAGAATGTGAAATGCTTTATTTGTTCGAAAATTCTTAAGCGTGTGTTAAAATTCAACATGCGACGACACTACTCGACTCTTCACAAAAAAATATCATACAATTACAGGCATGTTGGTCATGTGAAAATAATTTATTTTTGGACTATCTGTATAATTGTTGGTTATACATAATAATCAGTTTATTACAATACGTTTACACTCAGTTCCGCATGACAAACATATAGTTTTTCGTTTAATTTTAGGTGAAATGCGTAGGCCTACAAATATCTTGATAAATATGAAACAAGAAAATAAAAACACAAATCACACACGTGTCCTCAGTCTTAAACAAAAAAAAGCTTCTTGCTAGCTATGTTCTAGCTTAGAATATTGGAAAATCAATGAAGCCCTTTACAGAAGCATAATTTGTAAAATCGTGCATACAGGACGTTACTAAATTCTGTGTCCATAACAAAGTCAAAGTTTAAGAAAATTACATTGTATCCAATTACAGTTCAGAGAAGGAATTTAAAGATTGTAAATGTAATTGAATCTGAAGTCGAAACCACATTTAACCAGTTTGTAGCTTACTCACATTGGACGAAAGCACAGATGGAAATGACAAAGCTTACCTAGCCATTGTCATCCGAGGTGTTAATGAACATTTTACTGTGTCTGAATGTCTTCTAGATGTAATTACAAAATACAACTGGAGAAGATTTTTTCCAGGCTCTGAAAGGCACCATAGAACAAAAGAGGTTGAATTTGCAATGGCTTGTGTCAATAGCAACAGACGGGGCTCCAGCTTCCTAGTATGTGAAAATAATATACAAACGTATGATATTTCTTATTCTTTTGATGTTATTATTTGTAAACATAAGCAGACTGTTGCCGCGATCTCCCACTGATCACTACCATCTGTTCAGGTACAAGTCTCTCTCCCTTCTCCAGCCTTTCAGCACACTGTGTTCGGCGGGCAGCATCGAGAGTACGAATGACGATATGCTTTTTGGAGACCTCTGATATAGATAATATCAAATAGAAAGAAACCATATAAAAATAACGACATAAAATTTCACGTTCCGTTTGAAGTTTGTGCACCACTGTTTTCTTAATCCAACAGGCTGCTTATTCATATACACAACCCTTCCTCTTTCCATACTTAGCGCTTGATGCCCGCGCACGACGTCAAGGTCAGAAAAATGCGCTTCCTTTGACATTACTGGTTTAGGCCATTGCTTTTGGATAAGGTATTTCTTAATTCTAGCAGAATCGATATTCCTGTCTAGTACTGCATTTCCTCGAATCCATTCCCTCATTACATCCCTCTAGTTAGGATCTCTGGATAATGCAGTCTTCACCCTTGCTATACTTGCTGTGTCATATGTATCCATCACACACATCTTCAGGGATCATTGACTACTTGCCGTGCATTATGGTTCATCATGAATACGGGCTTCATTTACAAGTCAAATCTGAGCTCCCGGCTTGAAAATGTTGGTGGTAAGCAAGGAAGTGGGATGACACATGGGAACCTGCGGGGGCGGGGGAAAGGGAGAACGCTGCTTACTTCGCTTAGATGCGCTGTGATTGGCGAATGCGATGGTACGCCACGACAAGTACGTCTTATTCATATTAACCTAACGCAAAAGACTTCCGCTTGTGGATTTACTACTGCTGCTGGCATGCTGTAATAGTATCAGCAAAACACAAGTTAAATGAAACTCCCAGAGGTGAAGCTCTTATATAATAGTGGGTAAAAATATCATCATCTTCTTCTTCTTCTTCTTCTTCTTCTTCGTCTTCACTACAGAAATGTTTTTAGAGAGCAGAGATGAAGTTTTTAGACGAGGAGTTTAAAACAATACTGCCACCAACATAACCAGGGCGCGGATTTGGATGACCTAAAAACCACTAAAAAGACCTATAAAATGACCGAATAATGTTAGAAAATGACCTAAGATGCCGAAAAATAAACAATCCTTTACAATAGCTATGATTTGGGAGTATAAGGGTAGAGTGCATCAGTTATTCATAGATTTAAAAATGGCATATGACTCGGTTAAGAGAGAAGTTTTATATGATATTCTTATTGAATTTGGTATTCCCAAGAAACTAGTTCGATTAATTAAAATGTGTCGCAGTGAAACTTCCAGCAGAGTCTATATAGGTCAGTTTCTGTCAGATGCGTTTCCAGTTCACTGTGGGCTAAAGCAAGGAGATGCACTATCACCTTTACTTTTTAACTTTTCTCTAGAGTATGCTACTAGGAAAGTCCAGGATAACAGAGAGGGTTTGGAATTGAACGGGTTACATCAGCTGCTTGTCTATGTGGATGACCTGAATATGTTAGGAGAAAATCCACAAACGATTAGGGAAAACACGGGAATTTTACTTGAAGCAAGTAAAGAAATAGGATTGGAAGTAAATCCCGAAAAGACAAAGTATATGATTATGTCTCGTGACGAGAATATTGTACGAAATGGAAATATAAAAATTGGAAATTTATCCTTTGAAGAGGTGGAAAAATTCAAATATTTGGGAGCAACAGTAACAAATATAAATGATACTCGGGAGGAAATTAAACACAGAATAAATATGGGAAATGCCTGTTATTATTCGGTTGAGAAGCTCTTATCATCCAGTCTGCTGTCGAAAAATCTGAAAGTTAGAATTTATAAAACAGTTATATTACCGGTTGTTCTATATGGTTGCGAAACTTGGACTCTCACTTTGAGAGAGGAATAGAGATTAAGGGTGTTTGAGAATAAGGTGCTTAGAAAAATATTTGTGGCTAAGAGGGATGAAGTTACAGGAGAATGGAGAAAGTTACACAACACAGAACTGCACGCATTGTATTCTTCACCTGACATAATTAGGAACATTAAATCCCGACGTTTGAGATGGGCAGTGCATGTAGCACGTATGAGCGAATCCAGAAATGTATATAGAGTGTTAGTTGGGAGACCGGAGGGAAAAAGACTTTTGGGGAGGCCGAAACGTAGATGGTAAGATAATATTAAAATGGATTTGAGAGAGGTGGGATATGTTGATAGAGACTTGATTAACCTTGCTCAGGATAGGGACTAATGGCGGGCTTATGTGAGGGCGGCAATGAACCTCCGGGTTCCTTAAAAGCCAGTAAGTAAGTATACAATATGATGACAGTTTACATCCGAAGATTCTGGAATGTTAACGACCGGCGCACAGTGGTCCAAAGTCCATATTTATGAGGACAAATTAAGAAATGACATGTAAAAAAATTAAATAAAACCCTTAAATTATTTTTCCTATATAACTAAATAACACTGAATTGATAATCTTAATCAGCAGAGGTGGCTGCATAGCGAGATAAGAAGCCAGTAACATGCCACATTTCGCCATCCAGCATTCTTACTCAGCAAGTGCCGCGAGTCTGCCGTTTTCTTTGTGCTGTAACTCTGCTGTAAGTGGTCGATTCCATCATATTTGGTATCTACATGTCAAGTACTTCTTTAGGTATGTAACACTGTTTGTTTGCATTACATTTAATATTATTATAGCATGTCAAATTAGCATGAATGGACACGAAACAAAATATAAATATAACCATTGAGTGCAGACTTTGCTAAGGTAGAGAAAAAAAAAAGCACCCTTTGTTCCGTCCCAAAATGATTTTTTTTTTCACTTCATCGAGTATTTAACTATGTTTTAAATTAAGTTTTAAGGTGCGCAGATTTGCGGAAGTAATAAATTATGCGCACTATTCTTTCCAGGTGCAGTTATTTAAATATCTGTGAACCGAATCTGCTTCCGAAGTACAATTCAAGGAATTTAAGGTGGCAGCTAATTAATTATGTATGAAATAAGCTTTCTGAGTGACCAAAAGGTGCAATAGTACCTAAAATGTTACATTTTTTCGTAAGATAATTTATCGTTGGAGAGCAAGAGGATAAAGAATATGAGTTTTCTTTTTAACGAAATGAACATTGTCTTAGTGGGCTTCTTATTAAATTAGGTTCTCATCGTGATACTAATGAAAATTTAGAGAAAACTTACCCCTGGAAAAAGTCGTGTCTGCCCAAGAAAGCTTTTCCATTACAGCAAGTATGAAGTCGAAACAAAAGCAATTCAGAGAATTAGAAGTTTATTACTTGTAACTACTGTATAAAGTTTCATGAGAATCTGTTAGACAGAAGAAAAGTTACTAATTTTGTCTAAATGCATCCTCCTATAAGGGGCAGTTCGTCTTATACCAACGTAATCAGAGTCTGTACAGAAAACAAATATGCTACGTGTAGCTTCTGTAACTGTAACCGTGGCGGTTGTCGGCGAGGACAATTCTCTCTATATCCCCGCTGACTGCAGGAGCATACTTGAGTGACAGATCACAGGGTGTTAATTCTTCTGGTATCTATGCTGTTTTAAAGCTTTCTCCTGAGAGTACTTTAACGACTATGCACAAAGTTTTGTGTCCTGGATTTTTGTGTAACACAATTCCTTTATTTGGAAGGCAGAGCGTATAACAACTCAGCCGAGAGCTTCATCTCCTGTTCTAATTCTCTTCTTGTTTTTGGCATCAACAACAACAATAATAATAATAATAATAATAATAATAATAATAATAATAATAATAATTCTTTATTTATACTGGCAGAGTTAAGCCCATAGGGCCTTCTCTTACACTCTAGCAGGTCACAAATTATAGGCCTACAAGCAGTTAAAATTTAACAAAAATAAGGCACATAATACTAACATATTACAAAAAAAAATAATAATAATAGCATAATAAAATCGACACTAAACAACATGAAAATAATACCATAATAGGAAAAAAAAGAAAGTAAAATACATTGGAATATAGTGAAAGCAACAAATGGTTAATATGGAAAAACGTAAGGAAGAATATATCAAAATGGAATGTAATAAAATAGTAATAAAAAAGAAAAGAAATACAAAAATTAAATAAAATTCACGATAAAAAGGCTATGATAATAAATTCATCAAATGATAAAGAGAACAAAAAGGGGAAAGGAAGGAAAAAGAAATATATAGCCTATATTTTTACGAAACTATGACAGAGAAAAGGGCTTATAACTGAAAGGAATCTAATTCAAAAAGTGCAATTTTAATTTATTTTTGAAATTAGACAATGTCCGACAGTCTCGGACATGTTGTGGTAGAGAGTTCCAGAGATGAGCTGCAGAGACCGTGATAGATGAAGAGTAGAAGGATGTTCTGTGTTTAGGAATGGAGAGTGTGATATGGTGTTGTGAGCGAGTATCTGTTTCGTGATATGAGGACAAATGTTGAAAACGAGAAGCTAGGTAGCTAGGGATAGAGGTTTGAAGAATATTGAAGAGTAAAGTGAGAGAGTGAATAGTTCTTCGCTCTTTGAGACGGACCCAGGACAGCATCGCTTACTATCGAGAAAATCCTTTCAAATTCCTCATTTGAATGGAGCAGTATCAGTATCAATTTTACGAATTTCCCTATATTGGAAAATTTTAGTTCATTGAAGTCTTTAGCTTAAATAGCTAAAAAAAAAAAGTCACCTGAAAATATAATAAATGACCAAAAAATTACGTAAAAGTTCCAAATTTCTGTAACTACCAGCTCGTATCCAGAATTTATATATTTACGGGCATTACAAAATATGTAAAAAAAAAGTATGTCGTCAAAATCCGCGCCCTAATCTTAACAGTTGCCAATCACCACCACCACCACCACCACCACCACCACCACCACCACCACCACCACCACCACCACCACCACCACTAGATATAAAATTCTTACAAACAAGAAAAGACTGTACATTGTACAATATGTCGTAATTCATAACTATCACCACTTACTATCATAATCACCGGCGGCGTAGCTCAGGCGTTAGGTGCGTTTACTTGCTTATGCGGAGCGGCGCTCGGACGTGAATTCGATTCTCGCTTGAGCTGAAACCTAGTTGAGTTTTTCCAAGGTTTTCCTCAACTGTGAGGCGAATTTAATTTAATCATATGCGAATCCTCGACATCATCTCGCCCAATATCACTACCACCATTTCTATCGACAATAAATTTATTTATTTATTTATTTATTTATTTATCTGGTAATTGATGCAGCGTCATTAGATAAACTAAAATTCCACTATCATCATCATCATCATCATCATCATCATCATCATCATCATCATCATCATCATCATCATCATCACAAAGATGAAGTTCTTACAAATGGAAAATGTGGAGTACTTCAAAAAATGATGGTGATTGATTATGTATGTATTTATTTATTTACTTATTTATTTAATTACTTATTTATTTATTTACTTATTTAATTATTTCTTCATTTAATTATTTATTAAATTAATTATTTATTTAATTACTTATTTATTTACTTATTTGTTTACGTATTTATTTATTTATTTGTTCGTTTATTTGTTTATTTATTTACTTATTTACTTACTTATTTACTCACTTAATTATTTATTTATTTAATTATTTATTTACTTATTTATTTACATATTTATTTATTTGTTTATTTATTTATTTATTTATTTATTTACTTACCGGTATTTACTTATTTATTTATTTAATTATATCTTCACTTAATTATTTATTTACTTACGTATATATTTATTTGTTTGTTTGTTTGTTTGTTTGTTTGTTTAAACTTCACCACCAACAGAAGCAAGCTTCCAATTACAGGTGGCTTACATTGATACTTATATAAAATACATAATAAGAAAAACAAAGCTAGCAACACAAACGAATAAAAGAAAGCTACAATACAATACTGAAGTTAATATTAGTGCCAAATACTAATATAATAATATAAATAGTTTTAAAAATTAGAGTAAAAACATTATAATACACTTGTTCATAATTTAAATACCTAAGGAAATATAGTTCTTTTTAATATTACATGGCATTTTTTAACCGATAAACTGAAATCTAATTGAGAATCACAGTTTAAAGACAGAGAATTAAGTATTACACATAACAAACAATGGAGAATTCTTGAAGAAAACAGTTCTAGGAACTGGAATAAAAAAAGATTGCCTATGATGTAATTCTGTTCTTTTTACATTGAACTGAAGGAATTTAAGAAAATCACAGTTATTCAATATACCGTTAACAGTCTTGTAGAGTAAAATTTGGCTATTTATTAATCGTCTAGATTTTAATGTTTTATAATTAAATTTAAAAATTACTGATTATATGAAATTTGTTTTCATAAGACGACATGTGATTTTTTTTTAAATATAAGTAGCTTAAAAATCTTTTCTGTACCCTTTCTATTTGCATCTGATGAGACTGGAACTGAGGTGACCATATTATAAGTTAGACGTATATTCTAGTTTATTCCTAACTAGAGTTTTTTTATAGAGTATTAATAGTATTTATATTTTTAAGTTCTTTGCTATTTCTGATTATAAATCCTAATTTTCTATATGCATCAACTACCACGTGATTTAAGTGCGTTTTAAAACATAAGTTATGTTGATCATGATGATGATGATGATGATGATGATGATGATGATGTAAAAGAAGAGTTCATGAAATTTTATCTGTTCAACTATCCTCAATTTACCCTAAAAGTAAAGTTGTTTGTTAGTCTACGGGTAGCATGTTATTTTCTCAGTGACTTATATAGGTAATTAGCAAGTTGCATAATTCTAAGACGAACTTATAACAAGCCCATTGTTACAATTCAATACATGTCTGCCACAGACTTATGGCTTCTGTGTACGTGCTTTGTTTTTGAGAGCGTCCCGTGAAGTACCCTGACAAACAGAGCATTATATAAAACAACAGGAGTTATGTTACACCAATTAAAAAATAACTTCCGAATCCTTGTTCACGTTTTCATTTTATTTCGTCATAAGAAATGACAAGTTGTTGTATTCAACAGAAGAGTTGCATATTGGAAGAGCCGTATACAAAAGAGCGCAGAAAGAAACATTGAGACACAATGTTAGTCCTGTGTGATAAGTTAGTTTTTATTACAGTATTGGAGAACACAGCCATTAACTACATTCTTCAGCTGGTTATGGCTTTCCTTTCTTTCTCCTCCTGCATTTGAAATGTGTCTGCCTGCCGCTGGTAACGGACGCCTTCTATATTATGTTTACTGCTGGCTTCTGATTGACTGGACAACCAGGCTTGGGGTTCTAATTTCGTATTGTAATTTGTGCACTCTGGAGGCATTAATGGCTTATGGTCATGCCTTTTTTTAACGCTAATAAAAAATCGGCAATCAGATTTAGAAATAACAATTTTCTGACTAGAAGATAGTGAACTACGGCTGCAACATATGGGACGTAGCTGCGAATATATTGTTCATATTCATATTCATATTCATATTCTTTATTTGCCTGAAGGTACAAGAATACAAGAGGCCTCGTCAATGTGATAATATAAAAAACAATGTGTCAATATTTAAAATATTAAAAGAGTAAAAAATAATAAAATTTAACTAAAATACTACATCATTTTCAAACAATTAATTCATATTATAAAAGGGATTATTTTGTAGCTATCTCTTAATCTGAAATTTAAATTGTGTTTCATTAAGTGCCTTTATATTTGTAGGTATCTTATTATATACTTTTATTGCAGTAATTACATAGCTTGATTGCGTTTTTTGAAACCTGATATGTGATACATTTAATTGATCATTATTTCTTGTTTCATAGCGATGCAGATCTACTATACTTGTATAATTAGTAATATTCTTGTTTACATACATTAAAAGTTCAAAAATATATCGATTGTAGACTCATAATCTTTTCATTTTTGAAAAGAAATCTACATGATAGTCTGGGTGGTAACATTGTTATAATACGAACTGCAATTTTCTGCAGTAACAGAATGTTTGGAAGGTCAGAACTATTTCCATATAAAAGTAATCCATATCTAATAACACTTTCAAATAGTGCATAGTAAACTTGTTTTAAATAATGTTTGGGAATCTTGTACATGATACTTCTCAAGAGATAAATTACTCTAGAAATTATTTTACATACGTAACTGACATGGCTATTCCACTTTAGTTCAGGATCCAAATACATACCCAGCATCTTTACAGATTCATTAATCACATTATTTTGGGTTTGTTTCAAACTTAGAGTTAACACATGAGTTTTTTCATCATTAACAATAAACCCATTAATTGAAAACCACTTTCTTATTTCAGCAAATGGAGCTTGCTTCATAAAATCTAACTCAGCAGTATTATTATGTGTGATAACAAAAGTTGTATCGTCAGCATATATTATAGTTTTAGCCGACACATTGTATGGCAAGTCATTTATCATAATAAGAAACAATAATGGACCAAGAATAGAGCCCTGAGGAACACCACATTTAATTGGGTCCATTACTCTTTACAATATACGTAAATGACCTATGCCAGAATATTACATCAAATGTGAGGCTATTTGCAGATGACTGCATTATCTATAGAAAGATTAGAAATAATTCAGATGTAGATGCTATTCAGACTTGAATTTGAAATGTGTTCTATAGTGTCAGTGAAATGTGTCCTAAAGTGTCAGTGAAATGCGTCATAGTGCCACTACAGTGAGTGAGATGAGAGTAAAGTGAAAGACTATTGAAACTTATGTAGGGCCTATACATAATTATGCAGGTTGTAATGTAAAATTAGGTATGTTATTTATGTTTTATTATTATTGTGTTAAATTATATTGTGTATTCTTATTGTAGTGTGTATAAATTTGTATTGTGTATTGTTAATTTATTGTGTATTGCTTATCATTTTTTTTTGTGTATTGTTTATATTGTGTATACCACTGCCACCGGGTGCTTGCCCACTTGCAGTGTAAATAAATAAATAAATACATACATACATACATACATACATACATACATACATACATACATACATACATACATACATACATACATACATACATACATACATACATACATGTACAGCTGTCAAAAGAAAAAGTGGCCGCTCTCCTCAAACAAAGTTCCCTTCGGGTATCTTCGCTACAATTCGGAGCCAGGCGATGTTACATGTTGTTGGACCACGTTGCCTGATATCTACAGTTATAATTGAAGTATACTGTGTGTTATTCGATAGCATAATGGTAGCGTTCAGGCCTCTTGTTCATGAGGTTCTGCGTTCGACTACAACCTCGTGCTTTTTATGTCCTTTTTTGTTCTATTTTTGAGAGAGACAAACTAGACATAATGGCTCCTTTCTCTTTTATGATTATTTTAGTAATTAACATCTGGTTCATTAATATATTATGCCATGACTTTATCATTATCATTATGATATTGTGGCTGCAAATGGAAAGAAAAAAGATTTTATTCTCAATAAAATATCTTTCGTGCCATAAACATACCAAATTTACTGGCATCGGCCTTAAAACATTCAAACAATTAAGCGTTCAAAAAACAAAACAAAAAGCCACAATTCAATATTTAGTCTATCTTCCTCTTATCTCGATCATCTTGCAGTCGAGTGGGCATGGAATTGACTAGTCTTTGCAAATAGCGACTGTTCTTAGACACGATATTCCAGGCATTCTGAACATACACACATAAATGTTCTGTGCATGGGCAGGTCTTTCATTGCAAACCCAGCAATCTCCAATCTTTCCTATTTTCTGCCTTCCTCTCAGTCTCCGCATATGATCCACGTATCCTAATGTCGTCTATTATTCTTTTCAACCAGAGACCCAACCAATTCCTTTTTCTCCTTCTAATCAGTTTCTGCATCATTCTTTCTTCACTCACTTTTTCAAACACAATTTTATTTCTTATTCTGTCTGTCCACTTTACACGCACCGTTCTTCTCCACATCCACATTTCAAATGCTTCAATTCGTTTCTCTTCATTTCGTCGTAATGTCCATGTTCTTTCCCCATACAATGCCACACTCCACACAAAGCACTTCACTAGTCTCTTCCTTAGTTCTTTTTCCAGAGGTCCGCAGAAGATCCTTCTTCTTCTATTAAAAGCTTCCTTTGTTCATGTTTGCAGTTTTCTTGGGAAGGATAGGCCTAAATGCGGTAACATCCCGTTGCTTTCCGCACACCACTATCTCTTTCGCATCTTATTAAATTCCAGGGGGCCCAAGCGTGGAGATGAGGAGAGTGGATTTGACTAATTGGGCCCTCCGGACTTCAACGAAAGTCACGGCAAGGGTTAAATATTAATTCTATCAGGATGTTTGACCCGGTCAGAGACCGGGAAATCTCAATTAGCCTTTGCCCCCCGCATCCTGGACTAGCTTCTACGAATCATCAGAAAATCTTAGAGTGTGATTGGGCCAATTTTTCCGAAAATGTTTCCACACTTTTGCTCTCGTAGCTCAGCGGACGAACGTCGGAATTTAGATGTCAACGTCTCAGGTTCAATTCCTCGTTACTCCTTTTCATTTTATTGTGGTTCAAGATAGTATAATGTAATAATACAAAAAGAAAAACTAATACCAGTATTATGCAACTGGATTTTTCCAAACCTAATATTAAATTTATGTTATTTATATCGCTAAAGAACGATTACAATATAAATAACTTGAATATTATTTATACAGTATCACTAAAGAACGATAACATAATATAAATGATAAATATCGGTTTGTTTAATTAATATATTGCGAAAGAACAATAACAATATAAATAACTTGAATATTGTTTTATAATGCTAATGAAGGAAAAGAATATAAATGATAACTTGAATATTATTTAAATCGCTAAAGAACGATAACAATATAAAAACGTGAATATTATTCATATCGGAATTTCACAGATTTATTACAGATGTATTTAAGAAATTGTAGAAGAATAGTAATTAGTAACAGTGTCCTATTTATTCTTCTTGGAGCCAAATTTGTAACTTTTAAAAGTGTGGTTACTATGTTGAAGTGTATGTGTTGTAACGGATGCTTGATTTGTTATGTATGTGAGTCAGTTATGGGATGCTTGATGTCGTCGCAATGTCGTAATTATAGTTTGATTGTGTTTGTGTGACTATTGTGTATTAATTTATGATGTATGGTACGGAAATCTGCATATTTGTGTTACAGAAGTGTTACGTATGTGTGTTGTTAATGTTTTTGTATGTTTCAAATTGATACCTGATATTTGTTTTGCAATCGCAATGCCTAATTTACGGATTGCTTATGTTTTGTTTACATCGCGTAAGCTAATTTAATTTTCTTTTCCATTTCTCTTTATGCTTATCTTTTTTGTGTATAAAACTATAGCCCTAACATACATATGTAAAATAGGGCTAACCCCCATTGGAGATACAATAATAATTATTATTCATATCGTTATAATACGATAACAGAATACAAATGATGACCTGAATTTTATTCATATCTCTAAAGAACGATAACAAAATATAAATAACGTGATATCCATAAAGAACGATAACTGGATATAAATGATAATTTGAATATCATTTACATCGCTAAAGAACGATTAAAAAATAAAATGAAAACCTGAAGAAGGCCCGAACCCACGACCTTTGAATCATTAAACAAGCACTCTACGGCTGGTCTACGAGGCGCAGATATGGAGCACTTTAATAGTTGCGGAACTGCTTGTACAAGCACATGCATCGTGTAACATCGCCGCGAGCCGAAGTGGACTTTGAAAATATTCGCTGTTCACGAGTGCGGCCAATTTTTTTTTGACAGCTGTACATACATACATACATACATACATACATACATACATACATACATACATACATACATACATACATACATACAGCACTTCTTTTTTCCATTTAAATCAACAATATGGGAACGTCCAAGCAAATATGAACGGAAAAATGTTTGTTCTATCCCCCTTATGCCATAGTATGCAAGTTTCATTAGCAATACATCATACGCAGTGGAATCAAATGCCTTACTTAAATCATTAAATATAGCATATGTATAATTTATATTTTCATAGGATGTATATATAGTTCTCAATAATTCATCAATTGCATCCTGAGTAGTTTTACCTGTACAGAACCCAAATTGTGATGGAATAATAAGGTCACGTAGTTCAAAATATTCTCTCAACTGTAGGAGTGCAACACTTTCTAGTATTTTACCAAAGATGGGTAAAATAGCAATTGGTCTATAGCAGCCAAGGCGAGAACGTGACTCGCGAGACATTGTGGCTTGCAGTGATAGCTGTGCATTTCGCTTGCTTCTAACCTCCGCCAACCCCCACCCTCCCACTCACTGGAGTCAAACTCCGTTCCATTTGTATTTGTCTCTGACCTGCGAGTGGAATATACGAAAGTTCCAAGTAGGATGGGAGGACGCATTTTTTTTCTGTCAATATGATGAGAATATTAAATGTATGACTTGTTCACAAGTATTACGAGGAAAACGGTTGTATAACATAAAACAGCATTATACTACATGTTACTAATGACACATTAAAAGGTTAAGTGTTATTGTCATCATCATCATAAACATCATCATCACCATCATCATCTCTGTACGTCGACCCTTTTTCAGCAGATGTACGAATAATGCGGTTAGCTCTTCAATTTGAACTCACTGATTTACTATGTGATGTCAAATGAAAGCTAGATGTAAAGGACTTGACAAATGTTGAACTTTCAAATCTTTGCCAAAAAATAAATATCCGAAGCTTCGTTCTTTCGCTTGCTCTGTTGAAGCCATGTTCGCTACAACTTACGTTTGTGAAAAAAATATTTTCAACAATTAAAATGGTAAAAACCAAATGTAGATCATGACTGATAGACAAATACCGTCGTGATCAACTACGACTGGCAGTATGCGACATAATTCCTGATTTTGAAACTTTGTCGCAGAGACATTCTGAAGATAGTTAATTTTAGGTTGTGATATTGTTCATTTATTTCTTCGTTACACGTACTAAACATTAGTTTGTAGCCTTGTACTGTATAAAATGATATTTAAGTGCTTGACTTAAGGAAAATGAAAATCCGTTAATAAGTCAGATAGTTGCTTCACTTCCCCTTCGGGTGTCCGCCTCCCTCCATAGGTGCTATGCACGTTGCAGGTTACACAGTGGCTCGGCGCACGATAACATTTTCGCCACCGCTGGTCTATAGTTTCCAGCATTATTTCTTTCACCTTTTTTATATATAGGGACAGTTTTTGCTAATTTAAATTTATGAGGAAAAATTCCATCCTTTAAACATCTGTTAATGCAAACAGTAAGTGGCAAAAGTATATGCTGTATTATATTTTTACTAAAGTATTACTTATTCCATAAATATCCATACTATTAGAGTTTTTCATTTTTTTAACTACATTTAGAACCTCTATTTCTGTTACTGCACGCCATACCCTGAGGAACAGGGTTATTAAATGACAGACTTTGAGCTGATACACCATAGGTGTCAGAAATTAACTTTATTGAATAAACAGTCGCGAACAGCTTCTTCAAAGCAGACTTCGATTCTTGTTATGCTCGACAAACTTGAACCGAATATAGAGCATGAAATGCACTACACCTGTGGTCCTCGAGGTCTGCCCTTGTGGTCCTTCAAAAAAGAAGAGAGAAAAAATAAAATTGAAACGAATTGCGTATCACATTATAGCTGAAAACCTCACAGTTTAGAAATGACACATTTATCTATCTATCTATCTATCTATCTATCTATCTATCTATCTATCTATCTATCTATCTATCTATCTATCTATCTATCTATCTATCTATCTATCTATCTATCTATCTATCTATCTATCTATCTATCTATCTATCTATCTATCTATCTATCTATCTATCTATCTATCTATCTATCTATCTATCTATCTATCTATCTATCTATCTATCTATCTATCTATCTATCTATCTATCTATCTATCTATCTATCTATCTATCTATCTATCTATCTATCTATCTATCTATCTATCTATCTATCTATCTATCTATCTATCTATCTATCTATCTATCTATCTATCTATCTATCTATCTATCTATCTATCTATCTATCTATCTATCTATCTATCTATCTATCTATCTATCTATCTATCTATCTATCTATCTATCTATCTATCTATCTATCTATCTATCTATCTATCTATCTATCTATCTATCTATCTATCTATCTATCTATCTATCTATCTATCTATCTATCTATCTATCTATCTATCTATCTATCTATCTATCTATCTATCTATCTATCTATCTATCTATCTATCTATCTATCTATCTATCTATCTATCTATCTATCTATCTATCTATCTATCTATCTATCTATCTATCTATCTATCTATCTATCTATCTATCTATCTATCTATCTATCTATCTATCTATCTATCTATCTATCTATCTATCTATCTATCTATCTATCTATCTATCTATCTATCTATCTATCTATCTATCTATCTATCTATCTATCTATCTATCTATCTATCTATCTATCTATCTATCTATCTATCTATCTATCTATCTATCTATCTATCTATCTATCTATCTATCTATCTATCTATCTATCTATCTATCTATCTATCTATCTATCTATCTATCTATCTATCTATCTATCTATCTATCTATCTATCTATCTATCTATCTATCTATCTATCTATCTATCTATCTATCTATCTATCTATCTATCTATCTATCTATCTATCTATCTATCTATCTATCTATCTATCTATCTATCTATCTATCTATCTATCTATCTATCTATCTATCTATCTATCTATCTATCTATCTATCTATCTATCTATCTATCTATCTATCTATCTATCTATCTATCTATCTATCTATCTATCTATCTATCTATCTATCTATCTATCTATCTATCTATCTATCTATCTATCTATCTATCTATCTATCTATCTATCTATCTATCTATCTATCTATCTATCTATCTATCTATCTATCTATCTATCTATCTATCTATCTATCTATCTATCTATCTATCTATCTATCTATCTATCTATCTATCTATCTATCTATCTATCTATCTATCTATCTATCTATCTATCTATCTATCTATCTATCTATCTATCTATCTATCTATCTATCTATCTATCTATCTATCTATCTATCTATCTATCTATCTATCTATCTATCTATCTATCTATCTATCTATCTATCTATCTATCTATCTATCTATCTATCTATCTATCTATCTATCTATCTATCTATCTATCTATCTATCTATCTATCTATCTATCTATCTATCTATCTATCTATCTATCTATCTATCTATCTATCTATCTATCTATCTATCTATCTATCTATCTATCTATCTATCTATCTATCTATCTATCTATCTATCTATCTATCTATCTATCTATCTATCTATCTATCTATCTATCTATCTATCTATCTATCTATCTATCTATCTATCTATCTATCTATCTATCTATCTATCTATCTATCTATCTATCTATCTATCTATCTATCTATCTATCTATCTATCTATCTATCTATCTATCTATCTATCTATCTATCTATCTATCTATCTATCTATCTATCTATCTATCTATCTATCTATCTATCTATCTATCTATCTATCTATCTATCTATCTATCTATCTATCTATCTATCTATCTATCTATCTATCTATCTATCTATCTATCTATCTATCTATCTATCTATCTATCTATCTATCTATCTATCTATCTATCTATCTATCTATCTATCTATCTATCTATCTATCTATCTATCTATCTATCTATCTATCTATCTATCTATCTATCTATCTATCTATCTATCTATCTATCTATCTATCTATCTATCTATCTATCTATCTATCTATCTATCTATCTATCTATCTATCTATCTATCTATCTATCTATCTATCTATCTATCTATCTATCTATCTATCTATCTATCTATCTATCTATCTATCTATCTATCTATCTATCTATCTATCTATCTATCTATCTATCTATCTATCTATCTATCTATCTATCTATCTATCTATCTATCTATCTATCTATCTATCTATCTATCTATCTATCTATCTATCTATCTATCTATCTATCTATCTATCTATCTATCTATCTATCTATCTATCTATCTATCTATCTATCTATCTATCTATCTATCTATCTATCTATCTATCTATCTATCTATCTATCTATCTATCTATCTATCTATCTATCTATCTATCTATCTATCTATCTATCTATCTATCTATCTATCTATCTATCTATCTATCTATCTATCTATCTATCTATCTATCTATCTATCTATCTATCTATCTATCTATCTATCTATCTATCTATCTATCTATCTATCTATCTATCTATCTATCTATCTATCTATCTATCTATCTATCTATCTATCTATCTATCTATCTATCTATCTATCTATCTATCTATCTATCTATCTATCTATCTATCTATCTATCTATCTATCTATCTATCTATCTATCTATCTATCTATCTATCTATCTATCTATCTATCTATCTATCTATCTATCTATCTATCTATCTATCTATCTATCTATCTATCTATCTATCTATCTATCTATCTATCTATCTATCTATCTATCTATCTATCTATCTATCTATCTATCTATCTATCTATCTATCTATCTATCTATCTATCTATCTATCTATCTATCTATCTATCTATCTATCTATCTATCTATCTATCTATCTATCTATCTATCTATCTATCTATCTATCTATCTATCTATCTATCTATCTATCTATCTATCTATCTATCTATCTATCTATCTATCTATCTATCTATCTATCTATCTATCTATCTATCTATCTATCTATCTATCTATCTATCTATCTATCTATCTATCTATCTATCTATCTATCTATCTATCTATCTATCTATCTATCTATCTATCTATCTATCTATCTATCTATCTATCTATCTATCTATCTATCTATCTATCTATCTATCTATCTATCTATCTATCTATCTATCTATCTATCTATCTATCTATCTATCTATCTATCTATCTATCTATCTATCTATCTATCTATCTATCTATCTATCTATCTATCTATCTATCTATCTATCTATCTATCTATCTATCTATCTATCTATCTATCTATCTATCTATCTATCTATCTATTTATTTTGCTAATAATTGTAACATAAAATATAATATATACAGAAAAACTTTAGCTCGCCCCTGAAAGAGTAGAACTCGTGCTCAGGGGCGGATTCCTGAATTGAAATTAATAATTATACAACACAGTTTGTCTTATGTCTACTGTGCAATTATAGTATATAAATTTAAATTTACAATTTTTCAATTTTTTTATAAAATCCATACATAACTTTTTAAATTTAATACTAGAAATATTAGAATTGACAAGATTAGGATATTTAAATATAAATTTGTTATATATTCTTGGGCCTAAATTACTACTATGATTAAATACTGTAACAGTGTTGCATTTTGGTTTGAACAATCTTAAAGAATGCATACCTTTTGTTTCATAACTATGAGAATACAATTCAAAATTATTTCGATTTTTATGTATGAATTTTATTAATCCAATATAATAAATTTGTCATACGTTAAGTACATTAAAGTCTAGAAACAAATTTTGAGATGGGAAATCAATAGGTTTATGAAGACATATTTTAATTATTTTCTTCTGTAATAAATAAAGTGGATTAAAATTGGATTTAAATGAGCTACCCCATCCTATAATTCCATACATAATTACCGATTGAAATAAAGTTAAATGTATTGTACGTAATAAACTTATTGACAAGTAATTCCTCAATAAAACAAAATAATATACTATTTTACGTAATTTATTACTAAGGTAATTAATGTGTTGGTTTCATTTTAAATGATTATCGAAAATTATACCTAAATACTTAACTTCAGAGGACTCTTTAATAATCGGACATTTACACTGTATAAGACAACAATCAGAATTATGTAATTTAATACTTAATATAGATGTAGGAGGTTTGTTACATTTTTCAGATAATGAGAATGGAATAATTATGGTTTTATTTTCGTTGATAGAAAGATAATTTATGTCAAACCATTTTCTTATTAATTTAAGTCCATTATTTGAATTATATACATCATACCAGGTTTTTCCACCAAAAAGTAAAACTGTGTTATCTGCATAAGAGTAGTGAACACCATTGTATTGTTGTAAGTCAATTTTTAATAAGTCATTAATATATATTAAAAATAGAATAGCGCCTAGAACTGTGCCTTGGGGGACACCTATATTAATAATTAAAGGTTCACTTGAATAATTGTCAATTTTCGTTATTTGAATTCTGTCGTTAAGATACGATTTTTATGAATTTTATTACCCCACTCTACTCTCAGCAACAAAAGAGAGATTTAAAGCACTATGACCGTGATGTTTCTCGCCATCTTTTCCCTGCACATCTAGTACCGCGCCTGTAACCCAGCCAGGGACCATCCGAATTCATAACAGAGGATCAAAGAACGAAACCCTTTCATGTATTTATAACTTTCTTAATAGTTTTGCCGACACCCAGTCTGCACATTGAAATAGTCACGGACTGTACGTCGTACACCAATAATACAACTCAGGTTACAATATGAAATTATTTTCCAAGTAAATACGACGAATTTTCATGGGTTCGTGATCCCTTTCATTACGATATTAAAATAACAAACTTTCATTGAGTGAAAGAGAACAGTTAATTGAAGTCTCGAGTGACACCGAACTTAAAATGAAATTCCAAGCGGAAGGTATGGTTAATTTCTAGACCTCATCATAAGTGAAATAGTACATTATGCAACGAGCCTATAATGGTAGTAATTAAGACGCGAGAATGTTTGTTTATGAAACTCGCTTGCGCTCGTTTCATAATTTTCATACGAGCGTCTTAATTACCATTATAGGCAAGTTTCACACGACTTTTTATGCTCGACCATATTTCTAACTTGAAATTATTCATAAGTATTCATGTTATGTTTATGTAAGTGAGGAGGGGAACTGACCTTCTAAATTGTGAGATGTGCGCAGACGCGAAAGTATTGATTTTTTCCCGAGGAACGAATGTCATTGACCTTGATATAATCTAGAGAATAACATGAACATTAGTCTTGATATAACCTGGAAATTGATTTAGAATTGAAAAACGAGATGACAAATTGAATTTATTTGAATATTATTTACAATTAACACTAATTATTATAGTAACAGAACATAACCTTCTGCGACAGTATTGGATTTCCAGCCTCCGTGACTTTTCGCTAATTGTCTTTCGATTGCATATCCGAGAATAATCGATACTTGCGCTTTTATAATGGTACAATGGTGATTTCTCATTGGCTGAACAACTGAACTATAATGAATAGGTGTACTTTAATGAGGTGCATTAAAGGGCTACTACCAGGTGTATAATTACTACATTTCGGCATGGTCGAGCATAAAAGAATATAGTGAACTGTAAAATGGTGCTTTAGAGATTATAATTCAGTTCGCTTCTACGTATCTGTGTGAGAAAGTGTTTTCATCACTAACTCTAACGAAAAACAAAGTAACGAAATCGACTCGATGTATGTGACAATCTCCGACTTAAGCTTACCAGCATACATTCAAATATAGAACAACTGTGCAAGAATCGACAGGCTCATCCATCTCATTAATGTAAGTTAAAGATTATCCAAACTCTAATAGCCTTGAATTATTAAAAAAGAAAATGAATTTTCTTCTATTAACATTAACTTAATTAGTTAATACTAAAATAAAATCAATTGAATTAAATCAATTTTAACTAATTAATTCTATTTTAAAATACAAGTATATTGGTATCGAAATATGCTCTTACAAAAATGATAAATTTGCTTTTGAAGGGAACAAGAGTAAGGTGGTCCACGGAACTGTTCTGACTTGAAAAAGCGGTCCCCACTTGAAAAAAGGTTGAGAAACGCTGCACTACACCAATCCCTATGGAAGTTTTAACGAAAGTATGAAGCTGTAAAATTACAGGAGGTAATTTTTTTTTTTGCTAATTCTGTTTTTGTGTTCGCATTTTATGTTATGGAAAGAAACCATCAAAACTTTAATTCTGTTTGAACGTTAGCATGCGAATAGTGTAATAAAACCTTACCACACTTCCTAAACACTCCTTCATCCATGTGCTTATTGACACGATTGGTCCGAAGCTGTTAGTTAGCACTGGAGAAACTGAACACCTGTTCCACTCAGAATTAGAGGTAACATCTGCGATATAATTCCAAGGTGCTAGGCAACACAGGTTAACGAATTCTTTCTTTTCGAACAAAATCCGTATTATGTCTTTCAGATTACAACGATTATTAAGATATAAGAGTTGTATCAAATTTGGTGTAGCCTACAACAGCTGTGGGAGGTTCGCACATTTTAAACAATTTACTGGCATTGTAGATTAACTAAGCAGATATAAGAACCGACTATAGAAATAAGATACCAGATCCAAAAAATCTCGAAGATATTATATGTTATGGAACGTCTTTATACAACCTTTTATTTGATGTTACCTTACAAATATCTTCTACTTCTTCCCCATCTTCAACTAGTGGTGGGGTCAGTATTTTTAATTTTGGAGGTGGCATTTTTGTGGGCAGAATTTATTCAAGGTGGGCAACTCTTTTTTTCTTATGTCCAAAATTCTGTGGTGTTCGGATGAAGGGGGATGTCATTTTTTGTGCAGATGGAATTTTGTTCCCCAGATGAACACACAAGTTAAATTGTACAAGTGAGTGTACAAAAATCAAAAGAATACTTGCAGTTGATGTGTTTTATTTGTGTAGAAAATTATTTGGAATAAGGGTTCCAAGTTTAATTTCCATTTATCTCCAAACTCATTTTTGTGACTTATCTCCCTTTACCCAAAAACACAGAATTATAATAATTTCCATGTGTAAATACTTATAACCTTACATTTTGGCACTGATTGGTAAACAGTTACCTCGTCATGTCAGGGACTGCCGAACGGTTAATTAGTTTAAACTACGAATTTCTACATGGAATTGATTTGTGCTAACCGGTTTTTATAGGTGTGTTTATGTCATCTAGGCCTCGTACAAAGTAGAATTAGGATAAAATGTTTCTATTAACTCTGAAGTAGTAGCAGTTTTATTGTAACTTGTTTGTTGTGTAAATTACTTAATTATAGTCAAAATTTCATTATATCTAAGCTCATTAACCTGCTGAATATTGATTTTATATTGAATATTACCATTGCTATTATTTGTGAATAATAATAATAATAATAATAATAATAATAATAATAATAATAATAATAATAATAAAGTGTATTGCTAGAAAGAAGATAGGCCTACATGTTGGGTGTTTATGTGTATACAGGGTTAGTTAAAAGTCCCGCACCACCTAAATAACTTTTGAAGCATGTGGTTCAGTGACATGAAACTTGGTATGAGGGGATAACCATATACTAAGAACTCAATAATGGTATTACCGAGTTTTTCTACTTCCGGTTTAACCGGAAGTAATTCCAACTCTCTTATTTTAAATGGAATACCTAATATATATATTTGAATAAACTTCATTAAGAGCTTTTCAAAAAGTACCCACACTTAATACTTCCGTACAAATTCAGTGTTGCTAAATCAGAAAAGTGTATCGAATATTAAAATAATAAAATACTCGTGTGTGCGTGTGCGCGAATGCGTGCGTGTGTTTTTTTTTTTAAATAAACTTACACAGTTGTATATGAGTTTCAATATAACATACTATTAAACGTGAATAAAACAAGTTAAATTCTTAAAAAAAAAATGGCTTAGGACATTTTGGACTCCACTTCATTTATGACTTTTCAAAGATACCTGGATATAAAATGTAGTGATTTGTTCATTATTTCCTGGATCAGTCCGTAGGTCTCATAATAACATCCACATAAAAGGATAGATTTTACATTACTGTTGCAGAAAATTTTTAGGTATGTTTTTAAGGAGAATTTTTTATTTTCCAAAAGGTATATAGACCTAATTGAACAAACACAGCATTTTCTTATGATATTTTATAATTTATACTCTCTAATCACTCTTCATAAAACAACAAAGTGTACCTAAAGAACAAAATTATTACTTACTTACTTACTTACAAATGGCTTTTAAGGAACCCGAAGGTTCATTGCCGCCCTCACATAAGCCCGCCATCGGTCCCTATCCTGTGCAAGATTAAGCCAGTCTCTATCATCATATCCCACCTCCCTCAAATCCATTTTAATATTATCCTCCCATCTACGTCTCGGCCTCCCTAAAGGTCTTTTTCCCTCCGGTCTCCCAACTAACACTCTATATGCATTTCTGGATTCGCCCATACGTGCTACATGCCCTGCCCATCTCAAACGTCTGGATTTCAAGTTCCTAATTATGTCAGGTGAAGAATACAATGTGTGCAGTTCTGTGTTGTGTAACTTTCTCCATTCTCCTGTAACTTCATCCCGCTTAGCCCCAAATATTTTCCTAAGCACCTTATTCTCAACCACCCTTAACCTATGTTCCTCTCTCAGAGTGAGAGTCCAAGTTTCACAGCCATATAGAACAACCGGTAATATAACTGTTTTATAAATTCTAACTTTCAGATTTTTGGAGAGCAGACTGGATGATAAGAGCTTCTCAACCGAATAATAACACGCATTTCCCATATTTATTCTGCGTTTAATTTCCTCCCGAGTGTCATTTATATTTGTTACTGTTGCTCCAAGATATTTGAATTTTTCCACCTCTTCGAAGGATAAATCTCCAATATTTATATTTCCATTTCGTACAATATTCCCGTCACGAGACATAATCATATACTTTGTCTTTTCGGGATTTACTTCCAAACCGATCGCTTTACTTGCTTCAAGTAAAATTTCCGTGTTTTCCCTAACCGTTTGTGTATTTTCTCCTAACATATTCACGTCATCCGCATAGACAAGAAGCTGATGTAGCCCGTTCAATTCCAAACCCTGCCTGTTATCCTGAACTTTCCTAATGGCATATTCTATAGCGAAGTTAAAAAGTAAAGGTGATAGTGCATCTCCCTGCTTTAGCCCGCAGTGAATTGGAAAAGGATCAGATAGAAACTGACCTATACGGACTCTGCTGTATGTTTCACTGAGACACATTTTAATTAATCGAACTAGTTTCTTGGGAATACCAAATTCAATAAGAATATCATATAATACTTCCCTCTTAACCGAGTCATATGCCTTTTTGAAATCTATGAATAACTGATATACTGTACCCTTATACTCCCATTTTTTCTCCATTATCTGCCGAATACAAAAAATCTGATCAATAGTCGATCTATTACGCCGAAAACCGCACTGATGATCCCCAATAATTTCATCTACGTACGGAGTTAATCTCCTCAAAAGAATATTGGACAAAATTTTGTACGACGTCAACAGAAGTGATATTCCTCGAAAGTTACCACAGTTGGTTTTGTCCCCCTTTTTAAAAATAGGTACAATTATGGACTCCTTCCATTGATCTGGTACAATTTCCTTTTCCCAAATAGCAAGTACAAGTTTATAAATTTCGCTATATAATGCACTTCCACCCTCTTGTATTAATTCTGCTGGAATCTGATCGATACCTGGAGACTTGTACTTTTTCAGATTTTCTATCGCAATTTCGACTTCTGAAAGCGTGGGTTCGGGTATAAATGGCTCAGCAGTTTGTATTTCAATTTCGTCCCGATCATTTCTATTTGGCCTATGTACATTTAGTAGTTGCGCAAAATAGTTTTTCCATCTGTTTAGGATTGATGGAGAGTCTGCAAGCAAGTCACCATTCTCATCCTTGATCACATTTACCCTTGGCTGATATCCGTTCTTAAATTCCTTTATACCCTTATATAAATCTCGAATGTTTTTATTCTTACTATTTGTTTCTACCTCATTCAGTTTTTCCTTCAAGTAACCTCTCTTTTTATTCCTAAGTGTACGACTTGCTTCCCGTCTTTCATTGAAATAATTATCTCTCTTCTCCTCAACTGGATCCTGTAAGAATTTCAATTTTGCCTGTTTCCTTCTTTCTACTACCATGCAACAATCTTCATCAAACCACGGTTTCTTTTTCTTAGTTTCATAATAACCTATGCTCTGCTCAGCTGCAATTTTGATACTATCTCTGATATTTTCCCACACGCTATTAACATCTAATTCTTTCTCAACTTCGTCGGAACTTTCTAAAGTGGCAAACCTATTCGAA
Source organism: Periplaneta americana (assembly GCF_040183065.1). Classification (NCBI taxonomy): domain Eukaryota; kingdom Metazoa; phylum Arthropoda; class Insecta; order Blattodea; family Blattidae; genus Periplaneta; species Periplaneta americana. The sequence goes on along the minus strand of NC_091130.1, from coordinate 37,771,673 downwards.
ATTTCGACCTGATAATTTTGCTTAGCTTCCTCGTCCTTTAATTTCAAAATATTGAATTTAGTAATATTAACTTGTTGCTCTACTCGCTTGGCTACTGATAATCTTTCTCTTAATTCTCCAATCACCAAATAATGGTCAGAATTACAGTCTGCACCCCTGAAAGTTCGAATATCTACTATACTAGTATGTCTCCGTTTATCTATCAAGATGTGATCAATTTGGTTGTGTGTCAATCCATCTGGAGAAGTCCAAGTATATTTATGTATATCCTTATGGGGGAATGTTGTACTTTTGACAATTAAATTTTTCGATGTGGCAAAGTTGACTAATCTAACTCCATTGTCACTACTAATTGCGTGTAGGCTCTCTTTTCCAATAGTTGGTCTAAAAATCTCCTCCCGTCCTACTTTAGCGTTGAAATCCCCCAATAAAATTTTCATGTGATATCTGGGGAACTGATCAAAAGTATGTTCCAATTCTTCATAGAAGCTATCCTTTATATAGTCGTCTTTCTCTTCTGTAGGGGCGTGAGCATTTATAACCATGATGTCGCACCATCTACCCTTAAGTACTAAATATGATAACCTGTCACTGATAAATTCGACCTTTTTTACTGCTGATTTTATTCTTTTATGTACAAAGAATCCTGTTCCTAATTGGTGATTATTGTTTCCTTCCCCATAATACAACAAGTAATCTCCTATTTGTGATATGCCATTCCCATCTAACCTAACCTCTTGTACTCCCACAAAGTCTATTCTATATCTAGCTAGTTCTTTTGCTACTAATGTTACCCCTCCTGTTCTATAAAGACTAGTTACGTTCCAAGTGCCAAATCTCAAAACCTTATTCCTTTGCTGTGGTCGTGCCAGAGAATCAGTCCTATTCCGAGGCTTACTGTAGGAATTCGTAACAAGCTGTTTTTTACGGTGATGGGTTGTTAGCCCTTCGCCCAACCCCCAAGCTGGAGGACCACCCCTTATCGGCTGTCCACGACTGCTTATTCAATATATTCGCAGCTACCCTCCATATCTGGAGGCCGTCTCCTCTATCCGCAACCTGAGGACGCGCCATGCCGTGGTGATAGGGACCCACCATACATGGAAGAACAAAATTATTATGGACTAAAATTAGGTAGGCTACTTCACTATCTAGAATCGAATCCATGTCTTCTAGATCAAAATCTGGATGTTCTACCACTGAACGTTTGCTCTTTTAAAATAATATACTTGAAAACAAATTAATGTTTGATACATAATTTTTTAACACAAAATTCGTCACTTGAGTTTTCAGAAGCTGAAAAGTAAAGAAAATTGCTCTTAAAGTTCTCTACTAAAAAAAAAAAAATAAAAAAAAAATAAAATGAAATATGGTTCTTTACCCAAACGTCGTCTGACATTCTCGAACATCTACTCGTCTGTGGCCCGAAGGATATGCAGTTGGTCGTATAATGTATTACGTAATTTCTATGCATAAACACGCCCACTACACATGATTTATTACCTCATTTAATTCTGCTATATGAGCATCGATTTTATTTTCGCGTGTGGCTGGGATGGGGCATCCGCATTCGCAATTGAAGTTCCACAATAAGCTTTGAAAAGCAACAACCATGATACTGTAATCTTGGAGTTTCATTATGCTAATTCAGAGTCTTCACGCATACAGGTTTGTCTTTGATAGCAGAGCCGCTTTTGGCTAAAATAATATCCCTCAGGTAACCATTTTTCTTCCATTACTTGTACAACTGTTTTGTAATAATCGTCTTTTCCTCCAGCAAATCTGTGCTAGTGCTCTGCGGTAGTAATGACTTCGAAATTCTTTCTTGAAGCGATCCGTTGCCATCATCTCAACTCGTGGACGTTGAAACATTCTGTAGGCAATATAACGTTATTCAGTAGTCATATAAGGTAAGAGTAACATTACAAATAATAGCATGAAAAACCATTTCAAATATTCCACCTTCAAAATTACACTGAGCAACAAGAATTTTGCTCCGGCTTAAAACAATATGTCCCTTATGGTTCGGTGTGCGCTGAAATCCGAAAATGCATCTCTTTTCTTCGTATCACGTAAGGCACAATTCACACAGAGAAGACGTGGCTCGGACATGTGGCGGAGACATGATGATTTTTCGAGTCTCTCCCATGTAAACAAATGTATCAATGCACATAGAGAAGACGGGACGGGGGCACGCCACTTCGAAGTCAGCCCTTCGTCTCTTTCGAGTCACGAGTGGCCCTTCAAAGCGACACGTGGCGTGTGACTGTAAAAGAAAATTCGCGACGAATTTGAATTTGATATTCAATTTGTAAAGAGATTGTGTCATATGGTATATTATATTTTTTATTTTAGTAGGTTATTTTACGACGCTTTATCAACATCTTAGGTTATTTAGCGTCTGAATGAGATGAAGATGATAATACCGGTGAAATGAGTCCGGTGTCCAGCACCGGAAGTTACCCAGAATTTGCTCATATTGGGTTGAGGGAAAATCCTGGGAAAATCTCAACCAGGTAACTTGCCCCGACCGGGAATCCAATCCGGGCCACCTGATTTCGCGGCCAGACACTGTAACCAATAATATGGTATAGAAACATTGGTAGGAAATTCTGGAAACGGTCGGGATACATGTTTAATTCTTTCATCACAGCTTCTACTCCAAAATATCTAAGAACTGGCTTTGAATATCTTACAACTTTACGGAATCAACAACAGAGTTTATTATCCATTCCTCGTCACCGTACCTTTTTCTATTCATCGTCTTTCACAGTGTCAATTTGTCCCCTATGGAACTCCTTACCTCGTGATATCAGGGATTGCCGAACGGTTAATCAATTTAAATTAAGAATTAGAATTACATACTTCTACATGGAATTGATTTGTGAGTGTCGGCCGAATTTAATAGGTTATTCTATGTATTTGTAGAAATTATCATTTAGGCCTCTTATAAAGTGGCAATAGGATGTAAATTGTAAATAATTATGTATCATGTTTAGTCAATATTTCATTATACAGTATATAAGCTCCATAATGTGCATGATAACGATTCTATATTTAAATATTCCTACGTTTTATTGTTTCAATGTATACTGTATTTCACTTCTGGTAGTGTGGAAGAGAAGGTCTCATGGCCTTAACTCTACCAGAATAAAAATAAATAAATAAATGCATGCATAAATAAGTGCATAAGTGTATAACTGAATGAATAAATAAATACATGCATATATAAATAAATAAATAAATAAATAAACGTGCATAAATAAATAAATGAAACAAATAAAAATAATTTTTGTTTCTTTTTACGACGCTGTATCAACATCTCAGGTTATTTAGCGTCTGAATGATATGAAGGTGATAATGCCGGTGAAATGAGTCCGGGGTCCAGCACCGAAAGTTATCCAACATTTGCTCGTATTGGGTTGAGGGGAAAACCCCGAAAAAAACTCAAGCAGGTAATTTGCCCCGACCGGGATTCGAACCCGGGCCGAATAAAATAAATAAGATATGACATACATTCGTCCTTTTTTCAACCACTAAAGGTGCACACAAAATCTTATGTTTTTTAATGTTATCCAGTTAGGCCTATATGAGAGCCAGAGCATCCTCATCATCTGAAGAAGACATTACGAAAGCTGTGTGACGCGCAAGTGTAGCAAGCGTTTTTGACTCTTCAGTATGCTTTGCTCACGTCATGTCCGCGTCGTGTCTCCGCCGGACGTCCGAGCCACGTCCTGTCTACGTCTTCTCCGTGTGAATTGCGCCTTAGGTTTTTAAGATATACTATGATTTCACTTTTCGATAAGCACTCCCCCAGGGAATATCTGGCGCGGGTTGGGGGTTGTAAACCGAAAAAAAAAGTTAATGCATTTATGAATTTATGACTTATTTTTGGTTTCTTATGGTTGTTGGTATGTTCTTTTGTACTTATAATAAATAAACAGATATTGGTCCCTTCTATTCAATACATTTCATAACAGTTCAAAGTGAGGTCTACGCAATGAACAAACAAGAGTGTGGTTTTCAGTATTTTAAAGAAAGGTTTACCAGTTTGAGTGAAAGCAAATTTAAAAAGGGCATTTTCATCTGTCCACAAATTCACAAAGTTTATGACTGACTCTTTGTTTGAGGGAAAACTTTCCATTACAGAAAAAAAAAATGGCATGACGCGTTTTCAAAGATGTTTGTTCAAATTTCCTTGGAAATTTTAGGAGAGACAACTACATAGAACTTGTTGTGTAAACCATGTCAAGTGCATATAAGAAAATGGGGTGTAATATGTCTCTCAAAATACACTTTTTACATTCGCATTTGGATTTCTTTCCTCCTAACCTTGTAGTGGTAAGCGACGAGCACGATGAAAGATTTCATTAAGAAATATCTCAAATGAAAAGCGATATAAATAAAGAACATCATCCAGCATGCTTGTAGACTATTGTTTCAAGTATTATGAGGCATTTTGAATCCCTAATGTGTTGTAATTTAATCAGCAGCAGTGAAAAATTAAAACAAAAAATAAAGTTTTTTTTTCATAAAAATTCAATCCATTTTCCCGGGAAAATGGTACGTGATGGGGCAATTTGGATTTTAAATTCAGATTTAGGACACACATATTAATAATATTCACTTATTTTCATTTCGGAGCAAGACAAAAAGTAAAAATTTGTTGTTCAGTGTTATTTAAGGCACTTCAGTGGTATGGTGCACTCCAGAGTCAGATAAATTACCGAATTTCCTTGGAGACCACACAACTATTCAATAAAATGGATTAGGACTTGCAAGAAAATAACATGATTAGTATTGACTTAGGTAGGAATCATTTCGGGCTCCAAAATTCTACAAGAGCATACGGTTAAACTCCGATATTTTAAGTGGACTCCGGAATAATTCTTCGGAGTTATAAACTTGGACTCCAGATTGTTAAATGGATATATGGTGGAACCCTGAATTTTAGTTGAACATGGATCATATGTGGAAACAGAGGAAGGCAGAAAATAGGAAAGATTGGAGAATGGTATGTTTGCAGTGAAAGAGCTGCCCTTGGGCAGAACACTGTGAATGAATGAATGAATGAATGAATGAATTAATGAATGAATGAATGAATGAATGAATGAATACGGTTGGATTCCGGAATTTTAGACGGACATACAAATTGTACTTTAGAATTTTAAACGGACATACGTTTGTAGTTCAGAAATGTAGATTGACATATGTTTGTGCTTCGGAATTTTAGACGGACATACATTTGTACTTCGAAATTTTAGATGGAAATACGTTTGTACTTGGGAGCTTTAGATGGATATACGTTTGTACTTCGGAATTTTAGATGGACATACGTTTGTACATCGTAATTTTAGGTAGACATACGTTTGTACTAAGGAATTTTAGATGAGCATACATTTGTAGTTCGTAATTTTAGACGGACATACGTTTATACTTCGTAATTTTAGATGGACATACGTTTGTGCTTCGGAATTTTAGATGGAAATGCGTTTGTACTTGGGAGCTTTAGATGGACATACGTTTGTACTTTGTAAATTTGGGTAGACATACGTTTATACTTCGGAATTTTAGATGGACATACGTTTGTACTTCGGAATTTTAGATGGACATACGTTTATACTTCGTAATTTTAGATGGACATATGTTTGTACTTCGGAATTTTAGATGGAAATGCGTTTGTACTTGGGAGCGTTAGATGGACATACGTTTGTACTTTGTAAATTTAGGTAGACATACGTTTGTACTTCGTAATTTTAGATGAGCATACGTTTGTACTTCATAATTTTAGATGGTTAGATGGACATACGTTTGTACTTCGGAATTTTAGATGGAAATACGTATGTACTTGCGAGCTTTAGATGGACATACGTTTTTACTTCGTAATTTTAGATGGACATACGTTTGTACTTCGGAATTTTAGTTGAAAATACGTTTGTACTTGGGGGCTTTAGATGGACATACGTTTGTACATGTACGTTGCAGTTGGTTAACTGTTCTGAGTCGTTGCGAGTAAATTATATTACATAACTCGTCTTGATTATTCTCAGGGACTATATATCTCTTTTCTCCAGATGCAGAACAGTCCCAGCGTGGGTGAATCACTAATTTCGTTCAGAATAAACAATCTTATGTCACAAGAGTCATAAATATCTTTCCTTCTTAATGCTTGGTCACAAGAATTTCTTTCAGCTTTAATTAAAACGATAATTTTACTTAATTGTTTATATTTATTAGATTGTTAGATTCCATTTCATCCTTTTTAATGAAGTCGGAAGATGACGATTTAAAGGATACACTCAAGAGTTGAACATCTTGAAGGGAATCCCAATAAATTATCTCTTTTTTTTCACTGCCATATAGCTATCTTTCATTAGGCGCATTTTCTCAAAGGACTGACCGCCATTCCTGAATCACTTAGGCCTATAGTTGCGTGCTCGATACATTTTGAAGCGCTTTTGCTAATCATCCTAATCTTTATGTTTCGGAGTGACAAATTGAAATGAAATTATGGTTTGAAGGGTCTGCGAAAATAATAGTCCTCTTGTTGGGGAGGCCGCGGGTAAGGAAAACCCTGCATTTCCGAGGTACGTGAAGAAAGATATGAGCTATTTATGCACTCAACTTTACAGAATGTGGTAAGCACTCTCACAAACAAACCAAAGGCTTGCTAACCCAAGGAGGTTTTTTATATCCTGAGGCAAGATTCTTAAGTGTTTTAAACACCAAGTCTTCGACCGCCTGGTAATCAAAAGATAGACAGACGGCAGACAATATGGCAGGCGTAGTGTGGATTATTGAATGCTATCGCCAGAGTCTTTCTTTAACGACAATTGAAATGCGGTTGCTGGAGTTTTTTATTTCGAGGAAAGCTGAAAGATGATGCAAAGAGGAAAAGAAATCAGGAGCCAGTTTTACAAGACAGCGATATACGTGTTCTCTTGTAATATAGCTAATATTGTGTTATTTTGTGTAACGCAAACAATAGACTTAATACGTTGTAGTTCAGAGTTCGGGTGTTATATTATCATTTCCTCTGCATCCATTGCCAAAAGAAAAGCCCTCAACTTCTCTATGATTTGTAACGGTTTTCAAAACTGTTTGGAGCATTTATTTATTTTTCACCATTATAGATATATTAGGTTCCAAACTTGCATTTAGATTCCATCTCGAAAAGAAAAAACAGGGAAGTAAGAAAACGAAGGAAAGTGAAGGAGAGGACAGGACAAGATAGAAAGGGAAGGGACGAAGATGAGTAGAGAGCAGAGGAAAGGAGAGAGGAAACTTAATATGGAAAGGGAAGGACAAGAAGAGGAAAAGAAAGGGAGAAGATGAAACAAAAGGAAAGGAAAGGGAGAAAATGAAAGGAAAGGAAAGGGGACAGTGAAAGGAAAGGAAAGGGAGAAGGTGAAAGAAAAGAGAGAAGGTGAAAGCAAAGGAAGAAGATGAAAGGAAAGGGAGAAGATGAAAGGAAAGAAAGAAGATGAAAGGAAAGGAAAGGAAAGGAAAGAGAGAATATGAAAGGAAAGGAAAGGGGAAAGTGAAAGGAAAGGAAAGGGGAAAGTGAAAGGAAAGGAAAGGGAGAAGGCGAAAGGAAAGGAAGAAGATGAAAGGAAAGAAAGAAGATGAAAGGAAAAGAAAGGAAAGGAAAGGAAAGAGAGAAGATGAAAGGGAAGGAAATGAAAGAGAGAAAATGAAAGGAAAGGAAAGGGAGAAGATGAAAGGAGAGTAAAGGGAGAAGGTGAAAGGAAAGGGAAAAGATGAAAGGAAAGGAAAAGGAGAAGTTGAAAGGAAAGGAAAAGAAAGGAAAGATACGAAAGGAAAGGAAAAAAGTAAAAGGAAAGGGAAGGGAAGGGAGAAGATGAAATAAAAAAAAGGAAAGGAAAGGAAAGAAAAGGGAGAAGGTAAAAGGAAATAAAAGGGAGAAGATGAAGGAAAGGAAAGGGAGAAGATGAAACAAAAGGAAAGGAAAGAAATGCAGGGAAGAGAGTAGGTGTAAGGAAAGGGAAGAAATGAAAGGAAAGGCAAAAGGTAAAAGGAAAGGAAGAAGATGAAGGAAAATAAAGGGAGAAGATGAAGGAAAGGAAAGGGAAAAGATGAAATAAAAGGAAAGGAAAGAAATGAAGGGAAAGGGAGAAGGTGAAAGGAAAGAATAGGAGACACAATACAGAAAGACATGAATGTATATGAAGAGCCCAGACATGAAAAAAGGACATAAAGAGATGTGAAAGAATAGGAAGTGCATAAAATGATCATCTTATTTCTCTTATCACAGACCCCTACTAATGACTTTCCAATGAACCAATTCAAATGAAACAAAGTAATTCCATTGTAAGTATTTGTACGTACACAGAGTGAACCGTAAGTAATGTAATTTCAAGTGGTTATTCTTTGAGATATTTCTAACTAAATAGTTTAATACACTATTGCTTGTTTTGCTTCCTTTCGGATACAATTGTTTTCTTTTTTTACATAAAACATTTCAGTGTGTTTTAGGAAAGCCATTGATTGAATTCGCAATGTGATTAATCAATTTAAGAAAGCAGTGTATTATGGTAATCAATGATTAAAAAAATTAACGCAGAGGTAACACTTCCCATCCATATTTGCGCAGATTCCAGTAACAACATTCAAATTTGGGAACAAATCGAAGCGTGGTGGACTCATGTCCAGACTGTAGGGAGCAGAATAAATATGGGAAATTCCTGTTATTATTCGTTTGAGAAGCTTTTGTCATCTAGTCTGCTGTCAAAAAATCTGAAAGTTAGATTTTATAAAACAGTTATATTATCGGTTGTTCTGTATGGTTGTCAAATTTTGGACACTCACTTTGAGAGAGGAACAGAGATTAAGGGTGTTTGAGAATAAGATTCTTAGGAAAATATTTGGGACTAAAGGGCATGAAGATCCAGGAGAATGGAGAAAGTTACACAACGCAGAACTGCATGCATTATATTCTTCACTTAACATAATTAGGAACATTAAATCCAGACGTTTGAGGTGAGCAGGGCATGTAGCACGTATGAGTGAATTCAGAAGTACATGTAGAGTGTTAGTTGGGAAACCTGAGGGTAAAAGGCTTTTGGGAGACTGAGACGTAGATGGGAGGGAAATATTAAAATGGATTTGAGGGAGGTGGGATATGAAGGCAGGGGCTGGATTAGTCTTGCTCAGTATATGGACGGAAGGCAGGCTTATGTAAGGCGGGTTCTCTGAAAGCCATTTGTAAGTAAGTAAGTAAGAATGAGACCTGAAATGAAAGAATTTTCTTGAATACGAAACGTATGAAAATAAAATGTAAGTGTTTTAATAGTGAGAAATTTAAGTTGAATCGGCAAGCTATACGTTCCATTGTGAATTCATCTTCACCCTGGATCCTAGATCTGCGGTAAGGTGCTTATCCCTTCGAAACCCCTAATGGTTTTCACATGCTCTAAATTATAAGGAAGACAGAAAACCGCAAATGCTGGGGCATTGGCGGAAGGATAGATTGCTTTGTAATTATTGTTATTGGGGTTGGAAATGGAAAGGGTAAGGAGTGATTTCTGGTTGAAACCATCAAAACTCCACCCATAAATTTCAGCATCGTCAGCGTCCATTTATTGACATTGATTGTTATGAATGGTTTATTATAGTCTTTAATTACCATATTAACATCAGAATTGAATTCATCCGTCGTGTTTATATTATACTATTTATATGGCATCATCACAATCATCATCGCTGTAGGTCTAAATGGATTTTTTTATTTTTCTTTGGCTTAATTTTCTTATTCAAGTACCTGCATAAAATAAATGTTATAATTATTTTCTTACAGGCCTGTTATATAATTTTATAATAATATGTATAATGCAACTTCTCATTCTTATAAGCAAAATAATTCTGAGTACATTACTTTAACCTCATGGTAGATGGTAGATTTTCGGAATAACTACTGTACGAGGGTCATGTCATAAATAATGCACCGGTTGGCACTACTGCAGATTGAGTGACGCAACAGTGAAAATTACGTCAGTTGCAGCTGAAAGTTTGATGAAGAGGCACGTATTTTGTTTCATCCATAGCGTTTAAATAATGAGAGCTAGAAATGGAGCCTGCAAGTGTCTCGGGTACTGGGGTACTATTACTATTGAAGAAACAAAAATTCGACGTTGGAGGTCAAGCATTCTTGCGTCGAATTTATTGATGGAACTTGGGTTAGAGACATTAAGCCGGAGTTGGAATCACAGTCCAACGAGAGGAGAGGTTTAGCTTCCCCACGACCAAAAAACTTTCGGCGACTTCAATCAAAGGTGAAGCAAATGAAGAACTTTGCTTATGATCACCAAGGAATCATCATGACAGATAGAGTTCCATGTGGAACAAGTGTCACAGCAGTATTATCGTAACTTCATGCAAAATCTGCGCAGAAAAATTCATAAAAGCCGACCTCAATTGCTCGAAACTGGGCCACTGATTCTCCATGACAATGCTCGCCCGCACATCGGGAATGTTGTTACCCAAATCTGCGCAAATATGGATGGGAAGTATTACCTCATGCTCCCTACAGTCTGGACATGAGTCCACACCCTTCGATTTGTTCCCAAAGTTGAAAGAACCTATGCTTGGATGTCGTTTTGCTTCCCTGAAAGATCTTTCTGTTCCTTTGCAGAACGAAAAGTTACATTTGTTCGGATCAAATTTCTGCACATTTAAAGGACAAAACTAGTTTTTTAATCATTTATTATCATAATACACTGCTCTCTTAAACTGATTCATCATATTGGGAATAAAATCAATGGCTTTTCTAAAACACACTATGAAATGTTTTATGTAAAAAACAATTATCTCCAAAAGGAAGCAAAAACAAGCAAAATTGTATTAAACTATTTAGTTTGAAATATCTCAAAGAATAACCCCATGAAATTAATTACATTACTTACGGTTCAATACTTAAAATGGAATTACTTTGTTTCATTGGAATTGGTTTATTGGAAAGTCATTAATAGGGATCTATGACAAGAGAAATAAGATGGTTTATGTTTTTTTTTATTTAACAACTCTCTTAACTGGCGAGGTTATATCAGTGTCGCCTGTGTGCCGGAATTTTGTCCCGTAGGAGTTCTTTTAAGTACCTATAAATCTACTGATATGAACCTGTCGCATTTAAACACACTTAAATGCCATTGACCTGGGCCAGGATCGAAACTGCAACTCTGATTCTTGCACCAAAGGCTGTGCAATGTCGTGTTATATACTATGCATTCTTTAATTCAGTTTCAGCCAAAACTGGACTTATCTGGTTTTTACACCACACCTCTCAATTATTATCATGTTAACATGAGAAAAGAGACTAATCGAGTTGAAATTTTGCTACAAAAACCTGATAAGTCGTACATTTTTAATAGCGGCACTTGATTTTCTGAAGCGATTGTCTCTAATAATTTGGTCCCATCCGTTCAAGGATAGCGAAAAGATTTGGGAAGGAGTACAAAGTTGGATTAATAGAAGAAAGGGGAAAGAATAATGAAAAGAAATGAAAGAATGAAAAGATATTTGGAGAGGAGTAAAGGAAGAAAAGAAGGGATTCTTCTTCTACTCGGAGAAGAGCAGTTTTGTCTGTACCAGGGGACCTATAAAAACTGTTTATAGATGTTGTATTTCACCGCACGGCACCGTGAAATGTGGAACCGCGATGGAATTGCTTCTAGCACAGTGGTCTAGAACGAGATGAAGTCTTTTTCTTGTGTTAAGGAAATATTGATGCTTACTGTGTGTTAGATTTTTATAGCGTCCATAAAAATTGGATACCGTTCTTAAAACGGCTTCAACTTTTTTCTCCCTTTTTATGTGTTAAAGGTAAACATAATTAATTGACAGGTTCCAAATTGAAATAATGCGAGATTCAAAACTGAATTTCTCTAAAATATCAGGTTTGTAACTTTATCTTTATGCTTAAATACGTGTCTACAGCTAGGGCTAGAAAATTTGTATATTTTTCAAATACTACTTTCAGTCTGTTATTTGAATGGCTGCCTAGAATAACGTTGTAAGTCAGTTTTTGCAGTTTGTCAGGAAATTAAAAATATGTTTATTCCATATTAACATTGTTAAATGTTACAAAATATGACAGTGTTAGATATGTATTAATACTTCAGTAAATATTCACGCCAATTATATATATGTATTGCCTTCATCTTCCAAATAACTCAACTTTTTGATCATTTAGAGTAGAAAAACGTTGTATGTCAGTCCAGAAGAACAACGTTGTAAAGCAAAGAAGCTAAAATACTGTCCATATTTCCTGGTAAATTCTTTATGGTTGTTACATTTGAGTACATTAAATAATAATAATAATAATAATAATAATAATAATAATAATAATAATAATAATAATAATAGACAAATTTATATCATAAGAACTTGAAACAAATTACACAACTTAGATCATATGTTTAGGCATACTCGTACAATATCAATATTACACAGACAAGAATCCTTTTTCTTCTTTTCTTTATTTTCTTATTAAGCCATGGCAGAACTCAGAGTAACCATGACCTTATTACCTTTACCTAGTCTCTTTTAGCACTCTATAGGCCTACATTGACTTACAACCTTATTCTACTCACCAGTTCAGTTCGTTTCACAGCTGGTTTAATGTCACCTTTCGTCGAAGTACATTCTTTCCCCTGATCCTTTAGTGTCTTACGTACATTGTCCTTCCATTTTATGATATTAATCTTACGTTTTCTCTTTGTATTTACGTTTTTTATGAGACAATGTGACACGCTACAAGTATGATTGTCCGCCATTTTATTTGCGTTACAACGTTATTCAACTCAGCAACATAATCAAAATACTACAGTTCTCGAAGTAGTGTGAATATCAGCAAGACGATGACAGCACATGATGCAAGATGTGCGATACAACATTTTTCAGCCGAAAACTCAGTTTGGCCAAAAACGGACTTACAACGTTATGCTAAGCAGCCATTCATTTAACGACGCTGTATAAACTACTGTTATGCAAGATCTCTGCACCAAACTCTGAGGGGTGATAGATTTTGCATGGAGGGAAATTTTTTGTCAGACAACCCATTTTCTTCGACGCGTCGTTTAGGAGTAGCATAATCTTAAGTTATGACTCAATGAATTACTTAATTTACTTCCATAGAGTTTGCAACAGATGTAAAGTTTCCTCCATGAATTACATTGCATTCATGGCACCGTGTCGTAACATTGGCCGACGAATTCTACAACATATGGGCTCTCTGCGTATCAGCACAATCAGTTCCTTTCTGATATCAACTGGGATATGTACACCACACTCTTCAAATCAAGGGAATATTTTATTTTGGTTCATGAAACTTGCATAACATAATCGTAAGTAGTACCTAATACAGAATTAAGTCAGGCGATCGCGCTGGCCACTCAACGGAACCCCTTCTGCCAGTACATAATTTCCCATAGATGTTGAGATATACTTGCACAACGAAGATAAAGTAAGACAGGGCTCCATATCACATTTTCCACCCTGCCTACAACTATAACATCAATGGAAACACCATATCTTCCCCTTGATTATTTGAGTAAAATATGTTTGATACAACTACATCTAGTTTAATGTCCATTCCGTGTAGCGCAGGGCAGAAAATAAAATATAAAATAACTCATTATCTCGAGAAGTCCTAAATGTCAACACATTTTCAAAATTCGAGATATTCTCGAAGGAAAATTATTGTATATGCCTGAAATTTAGCTCTTTCTATGGAGTATCGGTAATTATCGTCTTTAAATACTCAACAGCCACAAATTTACCGTGAAGAGTACCGAATGTCAGTGGTTGTAAATTATCAAGATTATACTTAAATTTTCCACTAGAAAACTGTATTATATTATTGCAATAATGATACATTTTAAAAAAGTAAACTCAATCAATAGTAAAACAAAAACAAAAAAGCTTTATATCTTCTGAAACAGACTACAACTAACGCTTTTAGTATGTTTACTATGACAAGAGACTTGAAACTCAACTTCGAGTAATCGAATTCTCAGCTGAGCTGTCAGTCGTCTGGCCACTGTAGAAAAGACAAATCACGGCTATGGCAAATGCCATCTATGGCTCACTTTGAAATGCCTGACGTTTAGGTGATATAGGCCTTGATCACATATAGATTGCTCATTCCTATGTTAAAATCGGTTGCACTTTGAAGAGAACAACCGCCAGGATCGCCACCCGTCCGCCGTAAACGAACAGGAGATGGCAGTACAGTCGCTAATGCAATTCAAATGGAAGTTATGACGTGACTCCTTATGTAACAACTAGATGGCAACATAGTAAATCTGACGAAAGTTGTTACCGTCAAAGCCTATAACGCCGAGCAATCTGGTTATATATGATCTAGGATATAGGGCATCCTTGACGTACTCCTCTCCCTATTTCGCTTCCTTCTGGCATTTCTTCTCCTATCCTGACTTTGTCTCGTTGTTTCATGTAAAGGTTCCATTATTAATAAGATTAACAAATACAGACTTCAACAACAATACAGTGACCATGTGAGACCTATTCATGTGACAAAAGAAATTCCACAAGGTAGGAAACAAGAAGATGCCATCGTAACCAAAATTATGTCTGCAACTAGATAGAGCAGTGATGTCAACTGATGCCCATAGGAGCAAGCGCGCGCTTTAGAGCTCAGGAGAGCATGGGCGCTTTACAGCGGAAAGGAAAGAGACGGACGAAAGAGGTAGTATATGCCGCTTGGTCGAGCTATATACAGGAATGGCCAGCACTGATTCATTGGATAAAGGGAAGAGAACTTATTAAAACTGTATCCATGTTAATTTTTAGATTTTTCTGAAAAGTATAAGTGCGTTATAAGAATGTAAGATTTAATTTTAATGTTCATTTTTCACAAGTTTGCTTTTTATTCAAAAGGAATATTTTCTCAACTCTTTTACAGAAAAGTGAAATTTTCAGATATGTTTGTTTAGTAGCCTTACAGGTACTAAAACAATGTTTTCGTAAATCTAATATACCGTAAATACGTATTACTGAAGATAGTGTATTAAAAATAATCGCATGGAAAATGTCTGTAAGGAAATGAATTAACAAAGCAAATACTGTTACATCACAAACAAAAGATACGTGCCTATGTGTTGGTAAAACGTCACATCTATAGCTTCAGCAGATTTCGAGATAATTTAATATTCTGATAACAGAAAGTTGCGCACCAATATCACCTAAAAGCATAATGCGATAAGAGTTTTATTATGTAATATTAATTACAGTTAAAACATATACCTAGACAACTTTGCTTTGTACTATAATATTGTTTTGATTACTTTTATAAGGCTAAATATACCATCAATATCAACTTATCGTGTCATATTCAGTGTCTTTCTTTGGGATAACACTTTCTTTATGAATGATGTGTTTAATTCATTTAGTACAGTATAGTTGTAGTTAGTATGGAATTTGTGTGAATATTCCTTCTTTACTCTTTATTATGTCATTAACGTTTAAAACACAACTGCAATATTAGGCTAAGAAATAGGTGTTAGTACTTTTGTTTTACAGACAATATAGAAAATAACAAACAGAAAGAAGCCACATAAAAATAACGACATAAAATTTCACGTTCCGTTTGAAGTTAGTGCACCACTGTTTTCTTAATCCAACAGGCTGCTTATTCCTCCTAGCATACCTAGCGCTTAATGCCCGTGCACGACGTCAAGGTCAGAAAAATGCGCTAGCTTTGACATCACTGACATAGAGTGTCACTGTTTCGAAACGTACTCTTATATGAAGGTTTAAACACGTAAAATGCGGTTTGAAAGATTAGATCTATGAAATCGTTACAAATATTTTATTTATTCGATACCAACTAAGCACAGATGCAAGATGACCTCTTATATCTGTGGAAAACACTGTTCTGCATTCTCAGAGCAGATGAAAAAATGGAGAAGTATTAAGGAGAAAATGTAATGTGTAAGGGAAAAAACCTCCACAAGATTTTCGTTTTCTGACTGACAGATGGTAAGATTTTGTCTGCGCGCTGCTCAAGACGTAATGAAAATTCCTTCACGTTTCGAGGTATATCTCAAAGGAAGGAGAACCGTAGAATGAGTGCAGGAGAGTCGAAGGAATGAGGCGGAGGGAACTATGTAGAAGGAAAATCCAGACTTGTTTACGTTCTGTTCAGATAAACGCAATTTGAAAACACTGTCTTCTGTATTTAAGTAGCAAAACGACCTTCTGTGGCTATTTTATCTGGAAATTATCTGTTTTAAGCGCCGCTTAGTTTAAAAAGTTACAATTTTCTAGTTGGAAACTGTTCAAGTTATGAAGTATGAACAACTGACAAACATTTGTTTTCTTTAGGGTATTATATAAGAGAAAGCGTTTGCTTTTATTTTATTAGGGCCGTATTCATAGACATTCTTAGCGCGGGCTTCCGGTGGATGATCAGCGAACTTACGTTTTTGGTATTCATAAACCAGTGTTAGCGATATATGATATGAATCCTGTACAAGTAACCAATCGATAGCCGGGGCTAGTTTAGCACGCTCTTAGCGCGGGCTAGCGAAATGTCTATGAATAGCACCCCAACAGATTAAACTTGAGTAACATTATATTATCGGTTGATAAGCTTTTGTCACCCAATCTGCTTTCAAAAAACTGATAAATAAAATTTATAAAACAGTTAGACTATATTACCGGTGATTCTGTATGGTTATGAAACTTGGACTCTCACTTTGAGAGAGGAACAGAGATTAAGAGTGTACGAAAATAGGGTGCTTAGGAAAATATTTGTGTCTGAGAGGGATGAAGTTACAGGAGAATGGAGAATGTTACACAACGCAGAACTGTATTCTTCCCCTAACAAAATTTACTTACTTACAAATGGCTTTTAAGGAACCCGAAGGTTCATTGCCGCCTTCACATAAGCTCGCCATCGGTCCCTATCCTGTGCAACATTAATCCAGTCTCTATCATCATATCCCACCTCCCTCAAATCCATTTTAATATTATCCTCCCATCTACGTCTCGGCCTCCCCAAAGGTCTTTTTCCCTCCGGTCTTCCAATTAACACTCTATATGCATTTCTGGATTCGCCTATACGTGCTACACGCCCTGCCCATCTCAAACGTCTCGATTTAATGTGACTAATTAAGCTTATGTCAGGTGAAGAAAACAATGAGTGCAGTTCTGCGTTGTGTAACTTTCTCCATTCTTCTGTAACGTCATCCCTCTTAGCTCCAAATATTTTTCACCCAACATAAATAGGAACATTATATCCAGACGCTTGAGATGGGCAGGGCATGTAGCACGTATGGGTGAATCCAGAAATGCGTATAGAGTGTTAGTTGGGAGACCTGAGGGGAAAAAGACCTTTGTGGAGCCCAAGACGTAGATGGGAAGATAATGTAAAAATGGATTTGAGGGAGGTGGGATATGATGCTAGGGACTGGATTAATCTTACTCAGGATAGGGAATGATGGCGGACTTATGTGAGACCAACAATGAACCTCCGGGTTCTATAAAAGTCATTTGTACGAGTAAGTAGGAGCCTACTGTATGTAACATGTTTAGGCTTATACTGTAACTTAGAAGTTGCATTGGATTTTATGATATCTCTTTTCGAGGTTTTAATTACACGGACATCATCATCATCATCATCATCATCATCAAGCCCTAGAATTATTTAAACCCTGTAATCTTTATAATGAAGTCAAACTTTTCCGTATTATTTTCGGCCTGTAGGTTTATATGAACTAAATAAAATATGCCAGAACTTTAACATATCAAATACAAAAACAAAAGTAATGGTATTTCAAGGCAAAAATACTGTGAGATCTAAGATTGAAATGGATAATAAAGCAGTAGAACAAGTAACAAATTTTAAGTACCTGGGATGTGATGTAAGTTACAAAAAGGATAATGATATAAATATAAAATTACAGTCATTCCAGACAGTATGTGGCACAATTAATAGAATATTGAAGAATAAAAGCAGAAAGGAAATAAAAATGGAATTCTACAATGTAATGGCAGTCCCTACTCTTTTATATGGAAGTGAAAGTTGGGTTACAACAAAACCTGAAGTTAGTAAAATGCAAGCGGCAGAGATGAGATTCTTGCGGAAAGTAAAAGGATGCAAGAGATTAGATAGAATTAGAAATGAAGATATTAGGCAGGAACTAGGAGTATACCCACTTATTGATAAAATAGATAATTACAGACAAGATTGGAAATTACATGTAGAGAGAGTGGACGACTACAGACTTTCTAAGAAAGCAATAAATTATAAACCAAAAGGACGAAGAGATCAGGGACGACCGATGAAAAGATGGAGCGACCTTTGAAGCCGGAACGGGCAATTGCCCATACCATGAAGTGAAGAAGAAGAAGAAGAAGAAGAAGAAGAAGAAGAAGAAGAAGAAGAAGAAGAAGGTTTATAAATGAACATTTCTGGCGATCCTATTTTCATTATTCTTTCTATATTGTACCAGTAGTCCGTCGAGTTAGCTCTGTGGTGGCGAGTCTACCTCCAGACTAGCCGGCCCGGGTTCGATTCCCGGATCGTTAATACAACGTGATGGTGTTCTACGAGATGAGGTCGGGGACTTGCTATGTGAATACTAGACATTCGCGTTACAATTGAAAAAAGCTCGGGAAAACAATCAATAATCATTCAAAGAGAGAATCGAACCCCGCTCGTGCTCAGCTTCGAATCAGTAGGCAATCGCGCCTACTGCCTGAGCTACGCTACTGGCGAAATATTGAATAATCTGTGGTTATTTGTTAATGAATTGGAATTTAAGTTTCATTTTCGCGGAACTATTAATAAAATTGAAAGTGTGGGATACTTGGGCTATATGAAGTCGTTAATAGGACTGTGTTTTCATTTAATTTAAAACAGTTTTACAGAAAACTTTCACGAAACAAAAGAAGAGCTCCGAATTAACACAGGAGATCCAACTCTCCGCGGGGTTCCTATAGAATGTTGTTATCTGTAATGCCATTGATGTGTAATTATAACATTACGCACGTACGCAGTTTAATGCGTGAAACTCGATGCTTGGAAATAACAGCTGTTAACCCAACGCATAAAAAATTTCTTTCTTGTTTTTCATTGAACAAGAAGAGAACCTAGCACACTCACATATCTCTCTATTCTGTTCTCTCCACACTTCCCAAACCACATCTCACTCTTCTATTCTACAGACTCTCAAAAAAATTCAAATCATTACATGAAGGTCCTCTTTCTCTCTCTCCAACTCTCTCCTTCTCCTTCGAAACGAACCACGTTACCGCAGCGCATAAAGGTCACATGACTTGTTTTAGAGATACCAAAATAGACCTTAAACAGTGATTGTATTTTTTTCTTCTCCCTCGTTCGTTCTACCCCTTTTGAGACCCGTCATCAACGAACTGCAGAAGGAAAGAGTAGTAGATCTGGATGAAGCCAGTATGGTATGCCTCAGTTGAACGAACTGCGAGTAGAGGAGATGCTATGGGGCAAGAGGGTAAATATGCAAGAAGAAGGAACAAAAAATTCAAATCATAGGGAGTAAAAACACAGTGGCAGCAGGCAACCATGCGCACACATGGACCTTAATACTCCCTTCAGAACAGGGGTCTCGAAACTTGTACTGCGGGACAGATGAACAGTGCATCAGAACTACTGCTCATGTCTGTTGAGTGATGCTGTAGGGTCGAAATTTCTTCAGATGACTGTTGTTGATACCAATATAAAGATCATTTTTATCTTTCTTGTATTTTCTGTTATGACTTCCTGGTCTATTTTGTTCTTTTCTTTGTCTTACCATCTATTCCTTTCATCCTGAACAGTTTCCTCTCCTCCCTCTTCTCTCTTGTCCAATTTTTTGTCCCCTCATCTCTTTCTCTCTGAATACATTTTCAGTCACCTCTTCTCTTCTCTTCTCTTCTCTTCTCTTCTCTTCTCTTCTCTTCTCTTCTCTTCTCTTCTCTTCTCTTCTCTTCTCTCCACATATTTCTCTTCTCTTCACCTGTCTCCTTTCTCCCCTTCCATTTCTTACCTCTCTTATTTCTTGTCTTCTCTCCACATATTTCTCTTCTCTTCTCCTATCTCCTTTCTCCCTTCTATTTCTCACCTCTCTTATTTCTTATCTCTCCTCTCCTCTCCTCTCCCCTCTTCTCTTCTCTTCTCTTCTCTTCTCTTCTCTTCTCTTCTCTTCTCTTCTCTTCTCTTCTCTTCTCTTCTCTTCTCTTCTCTCCACATATTTCTCTTCTCTTCATCTGTCTCCTTTCTCCCTTCCATTTCTCACCTCTCTTATTTCTTGTCTTCTCTCCACATATTTCTCTTCTCTTCTATCTCCTTTCTCCCCTTCTCTTCTCTTCTCTTCTCTTCTCTTCTCTTCTCTTCTCTTCTCTTCTCTTCTCTTCTCTTCTCTTCTCTTCTCTTCTCTTCTCTTCTCTTCTCTTCTCTTCTCTTCTCTTCTCTTCACCTATCTCCTTTCTCCCCTTCCATTTCTCACCTCTCTTATTTCTTCTTTCTCCACATATTTCTCTTCTCTTCTCCTATCTCTTCTCTTCTCTTCTCTTCTCTTCTCTTCTCTTCTCTTCTCTTCTCTTCTCTTCTCTTCTCTTCTCTTCTCTTCTCTTCTCTTCTCTTCTCTTCTCTTCTCTTCTCTCTTCTTTTTTCTTATCTCTCCTCTCCTCTCTTTTATCTCTTCTTTTTCTTATTTCTTCTCTTCTCTGTTATCTCTTCGTATCTCTTCTCTTTTTATCTCTTTTCTTCTCGTTTGCCTCTTCGTATCTCTTTTCTTCTCTTCTATCCTCCTAGCTATCTCTTCTCTTCTCTTCTCTTCTCTTCTCTTCTCTTCTCTTCTCTTCTCTTCTCTTCTCTTCTCTTCTCTTCTCTTCTCCCCTATGTTATCTCTTTACCTCTGATTGAGGTTCTGGCTGATATGTATATATCTATTATCAGGCAGTACATCTCACTTGACGATATGTGTCAGAGGAAGAACAATTGTTTGTATGCATCTGAAGGAAGTCTGTTTAGTGAAATATGTAGCTAATCGGCGATGTAAGCTTTGGAGAGGAAAAGGAACTGGCCACCCTAACCCATTATCTCCAGGCCTAGTTGCCTCATGAGTGATGCCTTATTGGTGTTATTTATGAGGTTATTTCGACAATTGACTAAACAACAACAACTCTTCTCTTCTCTTCTCTTCTCTTCTCTTCTCTTCTCTTCTCTTCTCTTCTCTTCTCTTCTCTTCTTATTAATATCGTTATTTTCAAAGAATTTTTATCTAATTTCTTAAGAATTTTCCATATCTCTAACGACATTCACCATAAGCCAGTACTCCGTTTCTCTAGACATGCAGAAAACAGACTGAGAACGTGGGTCCGGTAGCGTCTACATCATGCCTACCTCTCTTCCGTTTTTATTCCGCTGATGAAGCCGCGATTCAGGAGACAGGCCAGCACAGACTCGCGAGACATGGCGACCCCTGGGTTGAGACGCGCAGTGCCGTCAGTTGAGCGTGGCTTCGCCAGTTATTCTTCGTTATTTCCATACGCTAGTGTTGATGTTCCGAAACATATTGGTTTTAAATTGGCGATGTGAAACAATTGGAATACACCAGGGATGAACAAAGCCTGGCATTTCGCTACGAAACTGAAGGAAATCCGGGCTGTGATATCGAAAGCGGAGTTGAGAATGGCGGTCCTCGAAGAACATACAAGACACAATCACATACCGGACCTCACAAGTAGATCGCATGTTAGACGTCGCGTATCTGAGCAGTGATCACAGCCTTTCTTGTGAAAGTTCTCTCATTGTGTTCAACTTAAGGTAACTACCATTCTGTGTTCAGTCAGAAGACATGGGATCAATGGAACAGAGGATATACCGAGAACTAAGTCCCTTGCTCCTTAGTGTTTTATTTGGTAGCGTAATCACAATTACATATAAACACTTCTTATCATATGGGCTATTCCATATGAAATCGATCAGTAAAAAATCTCGCATTTTTTATACTCTAATTTTTTCCTATTTATACAAGGTACTGAGGGGAGTGCATTTTCAAAAATATACTCCCGAAAGTCAAACGGTTTTCGTACTATTGAGCGACAAATTTAGCGCATTTTAGAAAAACAAACCTCTTTCAGCGCTCAGAACTCTGGAACCATTTACTGCAGAACATTGAACGGGAGCTCATTTTGAAGCTGGCATTTGGTAGGTTATGTTAAGAAGTACACAGAGAGACAGATAATCTGACTTTACTTACTTTTAGGCTTTTGCCAATTTGTAAAAATGTAAAAAAATATTGAGAAAAAACCTTGCATTATTAAGAGGGATTCGGCATTGTTTGCTTAGTGGTATAGCAATAAGTTTCGAGGGTATTAAATAGATTATTTTCACACGCCTGGACTTGAACGGCGCAGTACCACACGCACTGGCCGAGAGATGAAGATAAGCGAGCGTTGGGCGTCATTTTACTCCTGTGTTTATGAAACCTTGTGATAAAGCTAGCCCAGCTATGCGTTACTAGACGAAACATCACGTGTTTGTCTTCTGGCCTTGCTTGTCTCGGCTAGTCAGCTGGTTAGTTCACGCGCGTACTATTTATTTTCTTTATTTGATATTTTCAATACTTTCTTATCAACGTGCCATCAGTAAAAAATATGTGTTTATATGTACTTTCAATGCGGAAACTAACTATATATTTTTAAAATATTTTCTCGGTAGCAAAGCAGTCTTAATGAGGAAAAATCTAAATTTCTCCATTTTCATAAAAATTAAGAAAATGTGTTTATATGTCAATATAAACTTTAATTTCTCAGCATCAAAATAAGCCATGATTTTGATCATTGGGTGAAAGGGTTTCGGAGCTACAACAGTTTAAAGTTACTAATTTTATGAAAGTACGATAAATTTAAATATTTTTAATTTAAACACTATGAAGTTCTGATGCCTCAAACTTTGCACAAAGCATTTTATCACAGTTCTCTACGTACAAAAAAGTTTCATTGTATTTAGAAATTTTAAGGTCAATTTTCTCTATATTTCCGTCGATTTGAGATAGAATAGCTCATATGATGTCAAGGGCGTCGCGTCGGGGGCAAGGGGTGGTCTGTGCCCCCCCCAACTTCATTTTCCTCAAGAAAAATGCTAAAACATTTGCATATTTAGGCCTACTGATTTGTAAGTGAAATCTTCTGGCATACTTTTCTTCCTATGACCATAGTGTCCGTCTTCTTGGCATTTATCTTCATTCCATACTGCTCACAGCTGTCATTTAGCTCCAGTAGCATATCCCTTAGTGTCATCTCTTCTGGTAACAACGCCTTATTAACATTATAGGATATAATATCACATCACATCATATCATATTATATATTAACTGTGAACAATCGGCAAAAGATATCTGGAGAAAATGGTTGAACAATATTATAATATCTTAAAATTCCTTTGCCGAACGAAAAGTTACCTTTGTTCGGATCATATTTCTGGGTCTTTAAAGGACAAAACTAAAATTCTTTCAATAATTTATTATCACAATACAGTATACTGTTCTCTTAAATTGACTGAGTATATTAGGAATTAAATCAATAGTTTTGTATAAAATAATTTTTATCTCAAAAAGGAATCAAAACACGCAAAATAGTATTAAAAATTTGGTTTTAAATATTTCAAAGAATTCATTCATTCATTCATAGTGTTCTGCCTGCCAAGGGCAGGTCTTTCACTGTAAACCCAGCATTCTCCGGTCTTCCCTATTTTCTCAAAGAATAACCCTTTGAAATTAATGACATAACTTACAATTCATCCTGTATTTCTGAACATGTTAATTCGTTGTTGCTTAGTAAACTGTTAGAAGATAGATCTGAATCTCACAAGTGATACCAAGAAGGCACCACTTATGAGGCAACTAGGCCAAGAGATAATGGGGTAGGGTGGCCAGTTCCTTTCCTCCTCCTTTCCACTAGCTACATATTACACTAGTCAGACTTCAGATGCATACAAACAATTGTTCTTCCTCTGACTCATATCGTCAAGTGAGATGTACTGCCTGACACTAAATGTACATATCAGCCAGAACCTCAATCAGATCATATCGTTGTTATTATTAATTGGATTTACAAGCCCCTCCCCTACTTCTGCATTCAACAAATTTCGTATTTTTCTATCTAAAACATGGATGGACATCGTGCCTCACTTGAGAAATAATGCCTCACTGACCTTCACAGAGCTTATCGCCCTGAGTGACATCATCTTCACAGACCCCTTTTCTCCCTCACGCAGCTCCTAGGCGTGGGCAGGTTCTATATCAGTTTCATAAGCAATATCAGTGGTGGCATAATGGCATTATCAAAGCAGTGTGTACGCGTTAGAAAACGATTATTTCATGAGAAATGGGAGGATGAGATTTTTGCTGTTTAGAAGGGGAGAACAAACGATGTACGTTATGCTCGAAAATCCTATTAGGCATTAATAAATTTAATATTCAACATTACTCCTTATGTCATAAAGAACATGCTGAATTAGAACGTAAGACAAATTAAATGTTATTTTTCGTACTATTCCGAAGAAACTTTATGATCTTAACATTTGCATAGTATACTAAACACGACATTATACCTTAAACACGCTGCATTAAAAGGTACGAGGAATTAAATGTTGTTTGTACGTATTATTTCCAAAAGAAATTTATAAAAAAAAAATATGAAATGTGTATAGGAAACTAAATATGATTATCTGAAATTATTTTAGGTCGAGAACGTGCAAATCTATTAAGTAGCCTTGATAAACGCCAGAATATTCAAGAAAATAAACGTAGACAACGTGATGGAATATTATTGCCTAGTTACGCAATTTCTCGCCTGTGATTTGAATCAATTCAATGATGGAGAAATAGTAAAGAAGTTTATGATTAAAGCTGCCGAATTAATTTGCCAAAAAATGAATAAAAGTTTTCGAGTCTCTCACGTTAACCAATAACTCGCCACTGACCGCCTTAGCGATTACGATAAGGTGACGCAGGTCACAGCAGTTTATATTTCCCATCCTACTCTGCAGTCTCCTCTCCTAGTAAACAAATTATTTCAAATCGAGTGCCTCACGTAACCGAAAATTGTGCCCAAGTATGATCTAAAATAACAAACAGTTCCATCATGAAGTGCCTGATATGCATATCTCTGCTGATACCACTGAAAATAATAAATAAATGGTTGATTTATCTTGTGGTGGCACCAACGCATTAATATACCCTATCCCTCTATGACGACATATTTCAAAATACAGTATTTTCATGAACAGTTATTAGCTACAGTATTTTTATTGATTCATTTTTTTTACTCAGGCGGATAAAGTTGTGTAATAGGCTACATCCGGTTTCAGTTAAACAGCTAACATCATGATGTGTGTGAGTGGGTGAGTGACTGGTGGGGAGTGTACACTACGGGGATCTGGGCTACGAAGAGAGCAACTAACCTAAAGTCACAGGGACCCTAAATTAATTACCCTTCCACGGGCACCCACATGACGCAATAGAAGCAGCGAGGGACACCTATTGTACTAATTCGTGGGTTGAATTTGCCATCTTTTTTTCCTTAGTTTCTTTTAATCTTCTTCATTACGTAGCAGGTTAGAAAGCCTGTTACATCTTCAAGAAATCTTGATTTGTTTATATTTCTCATTTTATATATGAGGCGGTTAGTTGCAAAATCAGATACATCACTAAAACATGCATCTTAATTACACAACTTTTAACACTGTATCACTTGGGAATATGTATGATAATACTTTCTTGTGTTAAATTCCAACGTACCGTACCTTGTTTACATGTTTCGACCTATTTATGGGTCATCCTCAGAACTGGTCGTTGTTGGTCTTGGCGCCTCTTGTTTTGTTTCCTGTGAGGGTGTTCTCGTGTGGTATAATGTAGAGTCAAAGAGTGTGTGTGTTCTGAAATTGAGTTGTGTGTTGAGAATTTCGTTGGGGTGTGTTTTCGTGTGTCTGTATATTTCATATTGTTCTAGTGTGTTCTAGCCATAACAAAATTACAAAACACCTCCACATATGCAGAACACATCACAAATGCTAACCACACCCACAGAGACATCAACACAGACATGGAAATACTACACATCCAACCAAAAAGCCAGAAACTAAACACACTAGAACACAACTACACGCCTCGTATATTCATTTTCCCATTGTTCATAAACCGAGTATGTTCTTATGTCATTCTTCATATTGTTATTCCCGTTTGTTCAGCGATTACAAAATCATGAGAGTGAAGAAGTACATTAAAACAAGAAATTCAGTACACCTGTTATTTGAAATTTGTCTTAATTTGAACAGTCCACAGCTTAAAAGAACTTCGAAATTAATTGCAGTATTAATTAGTTAAAAAAAGAGATCGTTTAGTAATTATAAAAATCCATAACTTAGAACTAGTTAAATAATTTCTTCATTGGTCTGTATACACTTTTAACATTTATAGCCTATAATCCTCATTGACTTTGTAACTCTTTTTTTCTGTGTTAATTCAGTATGTGGGAATTACCTGATTGACTAGTTTCGAAATGATATTCTTCATTTTCCAAAACCTAGTGAAGGTCCCGCACTATATTCTGGTTTCCTGTTGTGGTAGATTGTGCTCATGATTGTGTTGAAAAGGGTGTGTGTTTTGAAATTGAGGGATCACATTGTTCACTTCAGATAATCATAATATATTTTATGCTCGACCATGCCGAAATGTAGTAATTATACACCTGGTAGTAGCCCTTTAATGCACCTCATTAAAGTACACCTATTCATTATACTTCAGTTGTTCAGCCAATGAGAAATCACCATACTGTCGCAGAAGGTTATGTTCTGTTACTATAATAATTAGCGTTAATTGTAAATAATATTCAAATAAATTCAATTTGTCATCTCGTTTTTCAATTCTAAATCAATTTCCAGGTTATATCAATATTAATGTTCATGTTATTCTCTAGATTATATCAAGGTCTATGACATTCGTCCCTCGGAAAAAATCAATACTTTCGCGTCTGCGCACATCTCACAATTTAGAAGGTTAGTTCCGCTCTTCACTTAGATAACCATAACATGAATACTTATGAATAATTTCAAGTTAGAAATATGGTCGAGCATAAAAAGTTGAATGAAACTTGCCTATAATGGTAATCAAGACACTCGTATGAAAATTATGAAACTCGCTTGCGGTCGATTCATAAACAAACATATTCGCGTCTTAATTACTACCATTATAGGCTCGTTGCATAATGTACTAATTTTAAATAAGATGATCTGGGGTGAATTTATGTTTGAGGTTAAAGAATTAATAGACCTAGCATAAACTAGGAACAATAATGAACCTAAATTTGAGTTTTACATTCGATATGACGTCAAACAAATCTGTAGTTTCATATGATCTGCTAAATTAAAAATACAAAAATAATCTATGTATTTCGAAGATAACCTATGAAAGAGGTCGCAAAAACTACTCTATCGTTAAAAATGTATCCTTACAGTTACTCTTAAAAAATAAATATATATTTACTACGGCAACATGGACCACGAAATTGACCTTTTCAAGAACCAAACTATTTATCAAAATTTATAAGACTCGAAATGTTTGCTCCTTCCTCTTTAACATTATTTGTAGTTTGAATAAATTATTGTAACAATCAACATTTTATCTAATATAATTTGCCTTGATATAATTACATACATTTCAATTTTCAATAAATAAAAGGAGGCCTACAGCACACACACAACGTTTGAATTAAATTTGTTCAAACTTGATCAAGAATTATTTTAAAAGTAACAAACAAACAAACAAATCAGCTTTATTTACTGGTACTGTTACTGGTTGCATTATATGACCGAGTACTTTTAAACATTCTCGACTGAGAAGTTTTTTCTATTGTTTCTCAAAATAGACTTGAAGGACGAAAAGGTTTTTTTCACAGCACATGACGTCATAGGTGCAAATTTCATCGCTGCCACTGCAGCAGGTATCCACAGTAACTGACAATTGAAGTTTTCCCCCTGGAGAATGGAGCAAACACACACATACACTCTCTCTCTCTTGAAATATACTGTATTGATATTTCTCTCAAAATAAAAAATCAATATATAACGAAGTAAATACAGGATAAAGCTTATCAACAATTATTTAGGTTTTATTAGGTAGAGGAGAAGGTGGAAATATGGGCTAAGAGTGGTAATATGGGCTACCTCGTTTTTTACTATATATGTGTTGTTATCTAGCGAAAAAGCTCTAAAAGTACATCTCGTGTCCATCAGTCTGCGTGCACAAAGGGACAAATGAGTTGCGTTTGTGGTGTGGATTTGGTGTGTTTTTTGTGTTTTTCATCAATTTCAAAGATTTGCAGGTATGTAGGCCTAGTTTCAATTTTATTGAAAGAAATATATTTCGTGTTTAGATATCACGTTTGATGTGTTACACTGATTAAGAATAGCTCCATCACATGGCATAAGAGTAATATTTATTTAGGACAACAATTGCCATACATAATCTTAGAAACCTTCATGAGTCGATGCTGCTAATATGGGCTACCACTGTGTCAAATATGGGATAGGTAACCCATATTAGCAGCACATTAACACGTCCCTATTTTCACTATCGTGATTTGCGTAATTTGATACATACTGTCATTCATGTGACACAGGTTTCCTACTTATGTTTCTTTATTTTCTCCAATTATATTTTCAAATTTCTGTGTTAGCCCATATTTAGACCCCACTACCTTTAGAGGACCAGTTCGTCTTACTTTCAAACAGTAATTATATGCAAATATCTATTGCAACTATTGACTTTTAAGATTGGAAAAATTGTATATGAATAATTACTCTGTATGTCAATAAAGATTTCCAAGCAATATGCCACGCCATTTTCCATTATTAGGAGGAAAACAAAATGGTAGCCCATATTTCCACCTTCTCCTCTACTAAAATCCAATTTGAATTCACATATATGATTCCAACGATCATGATTCGGGAAAGTATTGAAGCACTTAGGAGTTCAGAAGCAAGGAAAGAAATAGATAAAAACCTACAAATCCGGTCCTTAATAATAAATAAGGAATTACAGTCCGTAATATAAACGGAAAACAAAATGATTCCAACGATCATGATTCGGGAAAGTATTGAAGCAATTAGGAGTTCAGAAGCAAGGAAAGAAATAGGTAAAAACCTACAAATCCGGTTCTTAATAATAAATAAGGAATTACAGTCCGTAATATAAACGGAAAACAAAATGATTCCAACGACCATGATTCGGGAAAGTATTGAAGCAATTAGGAGTTCAGAAGCAAGGAAAGAAATAGGTAAAAACCTACAAATCCGGTCCTTAATAATAAATAAGGAATTACAGTCCGTAATATAAACGGAAAACAAAATGATTCCAACGATCATGATTCGGGAAAGTATTGAAGCAATTAGGAGTTCAGAAGCGAGGAAAGAAATAGGTAAAAAACCTACAAATCCGGTCCTTAACCCAGATAAGACTGACGTCCTATATATAGGACGGAACGTTTTATTTTTTTAACATTGCTGTGTAAGATTTTCATAGTCGGCAATCATGATACCATAATCCTTATGTGTTATAAATTGCCTCCAATTTTTTTTTCTTAAATTTAGTCTGTCATAGTCATTGTTATTAACATATTTGTGTGAAACGTCCGGTGTCCTATATATAGGACGTCAGTCTTATCCGGGTTAATAATAAATAAGGAATTACAGTCCGTAATATAAACTGAAAACAAAATAAGATTTTGGCTTTTTTTTTCTGACAAAGTTTCTATTAAACGACGTGAGATTTGAAGACACATCTATATAAGCCCCAGCACTGGTTTTGAATTTCTTTTTGGGACGACTGTACTAATTTCAAACAGTCCGTTCGTTCACTGATCTCTCCTTCCACGTGAATTTATGTCTCTATTTCTGCTGACGGGGCCATTTTAAGTAAAAAATTCGTCTGAACGTCTGATCACAATACTATCCTTTAATCTGGAAAAGGGATTTTTGAAAAAGCCACTGGCCAAGCTGGGACGTTGGCACAACAGTGCTTGTTCGTTTGGAATGCTGGTTATGTAAGATAGTGAAGCGAGGCAGGGAAGGGTTGAGAGAGGAGAGTCGGCTCCAGCACAGGCTCAGCATCAGAGAGAGAGAGAGAGAGAGAGAGAGAGAGAGAGATGCTTGCGAGATGCTTGTTGACGCCATGGCTTAGGCAACGGGCGAGTTCTAAAGAAAGATCATTCTTTTCTATTAAGTGTTCAAGTAAACGTAACCACTACGAAATTGTCACGCATGTCACGCTTTCACGGTCGGGTGATGTATTACATATTCTGTCTCATAAGTAAAGTCGGTTTTCGAGCAAAATTTTAGTTGGAGTGTGTTGTCACAAGAAATTAATCTAAATTCCAAAGCAAAGGCATTAAATTCTACAGTCTTCAGCCATCTTTCAGCGATATTTGTTCTCCGCGACGGTACCTGGTTCTGGTTTTCGATGCGAAGAATTCGGTGATACCCATTTCAACGGTTTGAGTGAACCATATTGAAAAGTTTGTTGTGGGCTGGAGTTAATAAATTTCGAAATGTCGCTTCATATGAAGAAAATATATATTGCATGCTCTTTATTACTTAGGTAGGCCTACTTCTCTTATCTTCTATAATAGTATTAGTATTAGTATTTATTTATTTAACCTGGTAGAGGTAAGACCGCCAGGCCTTCTCTGCCCCTCTACCAGGAGATTTCAACTATAATATGAAGAATAAAATTACAATTAACATTAAATTTACAGTTACAATTACAAATAAAATTACAACTAGTATTAAATTTACAATTACAATTACAAATAAAATTACAACTAGTATTAAATTTACAGTTACAATTACAATAAAAATCAAAGTACGAAAAGATCACCTGACTAATTAAAGCTAGATAATTTATCATAGAAAAACAAAGAATATTTTATATTACTGAATTACAAATTAAACCTAGAATAACAAAATTGTATAGTGATGAAATTACTGGATATTGAAATATTTTGTGAAAGATTAAGGAAACTATTTACAAGAAATCAATTACTGATCAAGTGCCTAGTAAGTTTGCGTTTGAATTCAATTTTATTTCGACAGTCCCTGATGCTAGCAGGTAGCGAATTCCAGTAATACAACGAGTGCTGATAGTTTCTCGATAATTTAATTGAATTTAACGAATGTATGTTGTCATGATATTTTTTTTTCGAGATCGAATGTCAGGAAAAGATTATGACAACTTACATGAGTTTAGAACCTCAATTAAATTATCACAGAGAAAATATCCAACACGAATTTGTATTCAGTGAGATAATTTCGATGCGAGAAAGATGCCATTTTGATTGGAATTTTTATAATATAATCACAATCTAGTATATACAGTCACGAAACTCAATACGTAGTAAATATGCATCCATAGATAGTTGCTAATCACTTACTTACTTACTTACTTACTTACTTACTGGCTTTCAAGGAACCCGGAGGTTCATTGCCGCCCTCACATAAGCCCGCCATTGATCCCTATCCTGAGCAAGATTAATCCAGTCTCTATCATCATATCCCACCTCCCTCAAATCCATTTTACTATTATCTTCCCATGTACGTCTCGGCCTCCCCAAAGGTCTTTTCCCCTCTGGCCTCCCAACTAACACTCTATATGCATTGCTGTGGTCGTGCCGAAGAATCAGTTCCATTCCGAGGCTTATTGTTAGGTTTCGTAACAAGCTGTTTTTTACGGTGATACGTTGTTAGCCCTTCGCCCAACCCCGAAGCTGGAGGACCCCCCTTTATCGGCTGTCCGCGACTGCTTATTCAATATATTCGCAGCTACCCTCCATATCTGGAGGCCGTCTCCTCTATCCGCAACCTGAGGACGCGCCATGCCGTGGTGATAGAGACCCACAATACATGGATCGCTAATACCGCCTCATTACAATGCGAAATAGTACCTGCACGGTCTATTGTTCCTAGCACCCTCACAACTCAAGCTTCCTGACTGTGTATACTAGACTGTGATATAATCATGATGTCCATGTTCATGGGAGTGACTTACCTTTTTCATCTTCGCAAAACACACAAATTTTATTACCTTTATTGCAACAGAACAACGCAGATATCTGAAATTTAATTTATTTAAAAACAGCGGAAAATTTCAGGTTACAGCAAAATAATGAACCGCCATTAATCAATAGCAGAATGCTTCTTTCCTCTACCATAATTGAATGAACAAAAGATTGTATGAATAAAACAAATTAATTATAGAAGAAAACTAAACATTTGAGGTTATATACATATGCATCAGTCTTTAACATTAAAGTTAAGGCTATAGGCCTAATACAATGCCATTTTTTTCGTTAGTTCTTTCATACTAACCGCCGATATGAACATGAATATGCATGAGTACAGGTTTACTATCGAAGCAGAGATGGCGGTAAAAAAATGAACATAGAATAAACAAATGAACGTAAAATAAAAAATTATCGGTTAGTTTTAGAGCACCATGCTATGTACTATCAGTATAATCAGATGCTCATAGGTCAATCGAGTATGAAGGAGCTAGTTGATTGGCTGTATGGCGTTCTCTTGGAATTGTCACAGAAACATACTTTCCACTGGTTGTGTGGAAGAGAAGACCTTATGGCTTTAACTCTGCCAGTAGAAATATATTAAATTAATAAGTGTGAGTGAGTGAGTGAGTGAGTGAGTGAGTGAGTGAGTGAGTGAGTGAATTCGTAAACGGAAACAAAAATAAAACATTCAAACCAAGACAACTGTAATTTCATTCCTGCAATTGAATGCCTTATTTCACGAGCCGGTTTGGTTTGTTTCTAAAGTTTGTTTTCGTATGTAGATTTTTCTTTGCATTATCATTACACCTGTTCAAGTTTGCAAAACATTTGTTTAACCAGTTGTATCGTCAGTACTTTTGAAATAAAGCAATACCACCCGAAAAGCAGGGATTGCCACACCGAATGCATTCTTTAATTTGTAATTCAGATCTGTTTTTACATGAAACTCTGTATTTAAGTTAAGAACGTATAATAGTTGCAAATTAAGCTTTCAGGAATAACTCCCTGTAAAGTTAATTTGAATAATTTCGAGGGAAAAATTTTTCCGAGGTCGGGTATCGAACCCGGGACCTTTGGTTAAACGTACCAACGCTCTCCCCCTGAGCTACCCGGGAACTCTACCCGACACCGATCCAATTTTTCCCTCTATATCCACAGACCTCAAAGTGGGCTGACAACAGTCAAGCAACCAACATTTGAGTGCACACTAACTCTGTGTGACTTTAAATTGTGGTTTTCTGTTACGTACAGTGACGTGTATTATGCAAATTAAGCTTTCAGGAATAATTCCCTGTAAAGTTAATTTGAATAATTTCGAGGGAAAAATTGTTGCGGGGCCGGGTATCGAACCCGGGACCTTTGGTTAAACGTACCAACGCTCTCCCACTGAGCTACCCGTCACTGTACGTAACAGAAAACCACAATTTAAAGTCACACAGAGTTAGTGTGCACTCAAATGTTGGTTGCTTGACTGTTGTCAGCCCACTTTGAGGTCTGTGGATATAGAGGGAAAAATTGGATCGTTGTCGGGTAGAGTTCCCGGGTAGCTCAGTGGGAGAGCGTTGGTACGTTTAACCAAAGGTCCCGGGTTCGATACCCGGCCCCGGAACAATTTTTCCCTCGAAATTATTCGTATAATAGTTGATACGGTTTTTGTAAAACAAATAGAAATGCAAATTCTAATAAATAATTACTCTTTCTCACATCTCTGAAATTTTTATGTTGCACTTGTATAGGATTTAGTCGACTTTTAGGCTACTTTTCCACGAATTTGAGAGCTGTACCGAACTCCTTTCTTCCTGTCGTATGTTCCACACAGGTGGCCGTTTATCTGAGCTAGTATCGCGTTACCTCTATTATCATATCAAATAAGGGGACCTTTCCATTCCTCTCAACTCTCACTTTCTTTAGCATATGCATTACCGCTCCCACACAAACATGGATTCCTTTCCCTTTCGCACAAAATATTTCTTTCGGAATCTATAATGTCGAAGTGACGCACTAGACCTACAGTATGTTCAGTAATCCAAGTACGTTAAACATATTTCTTTAGAACTGTCTATAGTTTTGGCCGAATCTAACAATTTTTGGTATACCTTAAAGTACAGAAGACACTTTGGATTCATTAATTAATTCGTAGTGTTGTGCCCAAGGGCAGGTCTTTCACTGCAAGCCCAGCATTCTCCAATATTTCCTATAGTCTGTATTCGTATTATAGTCCCGTCGCTCTAATTTCCAGCAGCCAACCGCGTTAAAGATATTTTACATTTAAACGTGTGCGTCTTGTGATTCGCTGAGGAAAACGTTATTCATTTCTTAAGGCTCGGTAAATACTTAATATAATCGACCGCCATTTTGGCTCTTTCGTTGGCGTTCGCAGAAAGCACACGAAGACGTTATTTGCCGCTCAATTATTTGCTAAATTACAGTGCGTTTGATTTATTATCATAGGAGCTACGACATGATAATGTTTAACGGTATGGCAAATAGATTCCTCGTATGGTAGCTCGGCAACGAAAGAACAAAAATGGCGAACGATACTACCTACCTAGACTTTATAGAGCCTTCACTTCCTAAGACGTAAGCAAAGAGGAGGAGTCACGCCGGGAATAATAGCGTCGCGACTATAGTGATCCATATATTTGTTTGTCCCAGCTAAACAAACCCATGACCTCATCACGTCATTTGGTTGGAAACAATTTGACCAATCTCCCTACAGCCCCGACTTGGCACCAAGTGATATTCACCCGTTTCTTTACCTGAAGTAGCAAACATCTCGATGACGATGATGTGAAAGAACCATGGCTTTCATCACAGGCGGCATCGTTCTATGACGAAGGGATACAAAACTGGTTTCCCGTTACAACACGTGCCTCATTAATGGAGGAAATAATGTGGAGAAGTAATTTAAAGTGTTCATTAATAGTCTTCTGCCCAAGGGCTGTAAACCCAGCATTCTCCAATCTTTCCTATTTTCTGCATTCCTCTTTTTCTACTCCTATAATCCATATATCTTAATGTCGTCTATCATCTGATATCTACTTCTGTCCCAAACTTTTCTCCCGCTCACCATTCCTTCCACGGCATCCTTCAGTAGGCAGTTTCTTCTCAGTCGTTGAACCAATCAATTCCTTTTTCTCTTCCTGATCAGTTTCAGCATCATTCTTTCTTCAGCCACTCTCTCTAGCACAACTTCATTTCTTATTATGTCTGTCCATTTCACACGCTAACTATTTTTCTATATCCACATTTCAAATGCTTTTAGTCGTTTCTCTTCACTTCGTCATAATGTCCATGTTTCTGCTCCATATAATATGAGCCGTTGAGAGCAGAAGTAGTGTACGTCAAAAATGGGTAATGAGGGTTAAAGTAAACATTTTGTAAAATACAGCGCAAAGTAGCAAATTTCTGCAAATTTAAAGAACGAAACTAAAATTCTTACATTCATTTATTATCATAATACACTGCTCTCCTAAATTGACTGAGCGTATCGGGAATTAAATCAATGTCTTTCCCAAAACACACTATGAAATGTTTCACATAAAACAATTTTTATCTCGAAAAGGAAGCAAAAACGAGCAAAATTGTATTAAACCATTTTGTTTGAAATATCTCAAAGTATAACCCCTGAAATTAATTACATTGCTTATGGTTACTCTGTATAAATATTCTTCAATCTTTGGTGCAGTCTACTAAATTAATCAATCTTTTTTTAGAAAGCTTATATTTCATTAAAACCTAGATCTTCCCAAAAATTTGAGACAGGTCTTTGAAATGTATTTTCAGAAGTGTTAATGACCTAATAATCTCCTAATAAAAGCATAGGCCTATTTGTAGACTTCTCCTCAAGAAATTATTATTCCGACCCAAAGTATGGTATGTTTTCAGTGTCAAGGATATTTTAAGTAACTAAAAACTCTTCTCCATCATTGAGTATTGATAGCAATTCTTTTTCTACGTCTGTTACATAAAACTTTGAAGTCGTGAAAGCATTGACCCTTAACAGATGGCATCTTGCTGCCACAGTCCTATGGTCGTAATGTTTATTGAACAGTTGGCAGGTCTGGTGCAGGTAATAGAGTGGTAGTTTACCCGGAGGTTGGTCGACTCACTTTATACCTTCAAAGGGATCTCGTTATAAAGGACTTTGAAACCACTGCAGCTACTCAATTGTGTCTACTGGGGATCACACAATCCAAAAGGGACTTCAGAAATCGTTTTCTATAACAATTAGGAGAAGAATTGAAAGTGTGACATGTTTTTGAAGCCATTTATAAGTGTCTTTATGTGCGTTGCTGGGAATACAATGGCGGGAACTGCAAACAGCAGCTATGTACTAGGAAACTTACGACATGAAGATGCTTTGAATAAATCGAACTAGAGATAAATGTAATTTTTAATAAATCCGTACAGAACTGCAGGTATACTGTTGTTGGAAGAATGGTTTTTGACATGGATACTATTCGTCGGAGATTCCCGTTTAGACCTTTTGACGAGTCTTGAGTTGTTAGCGGATATCTCAACAGTTGAAGAAGACTTATGGCGAAGTGCATCAACATTGATTAAAAACGCAGTAATCATAGATTACGAAACGACGGTTAAACAGTAGCCGTGGTTAAAATGTAATTTATGTGCACCATTCATAATCACCGATTACTAAAACATGGCTAGCTGACACCTCATTTAACTAGAGTAAAGTCTATGATGGTACATTGTTTCTACAAAATGACTAAAGGAAAGCATCCATACCGCTGCAAAGATAATAGTCAATGTCTAAAAACGACTGCGCTCACTATGTTCTACATCGAAATGAACATATCCTACATTTTCGCGTTGCATTTGTTTGCCTTTGGGCGCTGTTATATTTGTGAGTTCCATTTCTTTGTTTTTCAGTACTGTTAGGTTAAAATCGTACAAAATGAAAAATTGAATCCAAAAATGATTATATCCCAATGTTAGGTTGAAGTATCGATAGAATTAATTACTAGATTTAAATGTATTATATAAAAAAGATGGAATATCCATAAAGGAAAAGGATGCAGAAGATTGGTATGAATGTGTGTACGATCTTGGACCCCATTTACACCAGGGAATTGTGCATTATCCTAAGATCCATCCATAACCTCTCTTTGTTCAGCCAGTGACAGAGAAAGAGATACCGGTATTCGAGTATTCCCTCTTAAAATACAGAAAATAACAGTTACATAGAATCGTAATATAAGCAGCCGATCCGTAGAAGAAATATGATTGTTCTTGTGTTATTTCAAGTGATCCATTTGTAGATTTTGACAAACGAAATCCCTCCTGAAATGTTCTGTCACCTAAGACTTCACGAATACTCTCTTTCCACTAAAGAACCTTCACGCTCACGCTCTATCTAAGTAATTCAAGTACTGCACAATAATAATCGTCTTCGAAATAATAACCTGTGGTTCTGGCCGCCATTTTGCTTTACTTGCTCTACTAATGGCTGGTTATCTCCTTCAACCGCTCATATTTGGCCGGTTAGAGATTACTGTGGTTAACCTCCTATTTAAGTCGTAACCGAGGTCGATCCACCGTAAAAATGCTTAATCAGGGATTAGGTGACAATTTTAACCGATGGTTACACTAACCGACGTTGATGCACGTGGGCATTAATCTGTCAGCATAGTACGCCGTCAGTCCCAAATACAAAGCATTGATAATTTATCGTAAAATTTTATATTTTCTCTTTTGACGGAAATTAACTCTACAGAATGGAAGAACCTTTCCTGTAAGATGTTGAGAATTTTCATTTTGCATTTAGAATCACACAAAATATTGTGAAATATGCATTGAAGTCTTTTTATTGAAGTATTTTAAAGTCGTAAAAAATTGAATTATAGATTTTGCTGGGAATACAAATTTTCAGCATAATAATATCAAAATATCAAAATGGTATACACTGCTCCGCCTATTTAGTAGAATGCGTTTCAGTCTAAATAAAACACTAAAACAGTACAACGTGGTCTGTTGCTGTGACGAGAATCCAAACCCCCGCATACCGGTAATAACTCATATCTCAAACACGTTTTCAGGTCCGGATATTTCTGACAAAGTAAATATTATTTAACGTCTTTAAAACGGCTCAAATATTGAGGATATTGCTGGAGAGTTTAAAGTAATATTTATTTATTATCTAATTATCTATTTATCTATGTATTTATTTATTTAATAGATGGATATATTCAAGGAAATAAAATTAATTTGTATTAAGGTTGTATCAGATTGACTTTGTATAATGAATTAACAACTCTTAAATACCCATTCCCTTATGATCGATTTTTTACTCTCCATAATATTCATTGACTTTCATGCTCTATCTAAACATGGTGCTTGCCGATTGTAGGGGATTTGCTCCTCGTGTTATATTTAAGTAGATAAACATTGGCTTTCTCCTACATCGACGGAGCAGTGTATTGCATTCTAAACCGATTGTAATGGTTTTTAAACATTTTGTTTGGTTTTTATCATGAAAAGGTAGATGAATCGAGCTGCCCTGTGTTCTTACATTACTATGGTTAATTACTGACTTACTTATTTACTTACTTACTGGCTTTTAAGGAACCCGGAAGTTCATTGCCGCCCTCACATAAGCCCGCCATTGGTCCTTATCCTGAGCAAGATTAATCCAGTCTCTATCGTCATATCCTACCTCCCTCAATTTCATTTTAATATTTTCTTCCCATCTACGTTTCGTCCTACCCAAAGGTCTTTTTCCCTCCGGCCTCCCAACTAACACTCTATATGAATTTCTGGATTCGTCCATACGTGCTACATACCCTGCCCATTTCAAACGTCTGGATTTAATGTTCCTAATTATGTCAGGTGTAGAATACAACACGTGCAGTTCTGTGTTGTGTAACTTTATCCATTTTCTTGTAACTTCATCCCTCTTAGCCCCAAATATTTTCCTAAGCACCTTATTCTCAAACACCCTTAACCTATGCTCTTCTCTCAAAGTGAGAGTCCAAGTTTCACAACCATAAAGAACAACCGGTAATATAACTGTTTTATAAATTCTAACTTTCAGGTTTTTTGACAGCAGACTGGATGATAAAAGCTTCTCAACCGAATAATTACAGGCATTTCCCATATTTATTCTGTGTTTAATTTCCTCCCGAGTATCATTTATATTTGTTACTGTAGTTTCTAGGTATTTGAATTTTTCCACCTCTTCAAAAGTTAAATTTCCAATTTTTATACTTCCATTTCGTTAATTATTGATAATAATTCGCAGAATCATTTCCACATTTCGTTGCGAATTTTTTCAGGGTGTCTATAGCTACAGATTAACTTAAGTGATCACTACGCTTACTTAAGACAGCTGCTCGTTAATTTTCCACAAATATAATTCATGCATAGATACATACATACATACATATATATACACACACACGCACATATATATATATATATATATACTGTTCTGCCAAATGGCAGGACTTTCACTGCAAACCCAGCATCCTTCAATCTTTCTTATTTACGTCCTTCCTCTTTGTCTCTGCGCATGATCCATACATATATCTTAATGTCGCCTATCATCTGATATCTTCTTCTGTCTCGAACTTTCTCCCGTTCACCATTCCTTCCAGTGCATCCTTCAGTAGGCAGTTTCTTCCCGGCCAGTGACCCAATCACTTCCGTTTTCTCCTCCTCATCAGTTTCTGCATTTTTTCCTTTCTTCAGCCACTCTTTGTAGCACAACTTCATTTATTATTGTCTGTCTGTTCATTTGACATGCTAACTTCTTCTCTATATACACATTTCAAATGATTCTAGTCGGTTTCTCTTCACTTCGTTGTAATGTCCATGTTTCTGCCCCATACAATGCCACATTCCACACAAAAGCACTTCACTAGTCTCTTCCTTAGTTCTTTTTCCAGAGGTCCGCAGAAGATACGCTTATTTCTATCTTCCCCTTGATTTTCTGGCAGCAGCTCATGTTACTGCTTATAGTACACCCAAGTATTTGAAGCTGTCCACTTGCTCTACTGCCTCATTTAATATTCGAACGTTTACCTTCTTTACTTTTCTTCCTACGACCATGATCTTCGTCTTGTTGGTATTTATTTTCATCTCATACCTCTCACAGCTGTCATTTAGCTCCACTAGCATATCCCTTATTGTCTCTTCTTCTGCTAACAATGTCATATCATCAGCAAATTGTATGCACTTAGTAGTAGTGGTAGTGGTAGTGGTGGTAGTGCAAGAATAATAAGAAAATAATGATTATGTTACTCTGAATATGTTGTTACATCAACCTGTAGCTTCTGAGGAAGTAGTTGTATTGTTATACAGTGGAAAAGGTGTTCTGATTAATATTAATATTTCAGTATAAACAACATTTTTAGTATAATATTCATCATGACTGTGAAACTGTCCCTGATGTGATGTAAAAATAATTTTGAATTTTACATCCGGTGATGCTTTCACTCACCATGACCCATGTATGATATTACGTTTCCATTATCTTAAACGATTCTCTATCTGGTATATACACGTGGCTGAGGAAGAACACTAAATCATTGTAGAAGTAAGAATTAAAATGTTGATTCACGACCATCCCTTTAAAATAAAACGTTTTACAATGATTACATGTAGATATAATTTATTGGACTTTACATCATTTATATAGACATAGTCTTTCATAGCTTAGCGCAATAGGAATTACAAAATCTTTTTTCCACAATTAAACTTTTGATAAACGCACTTCATTTACAATTTTTTTACAAACGAAGGCAACAATATCAAACGTACGAGTATATCCTATGAAAGAAACGAAAGAAGGAAATATAATTATATAATTTGACATCCAAATTTTAACAAAGTTGTATTATTCCCGCAATTACGAAGTTAATAACTTTCGATCGAGACATCAAAGAACATCATAGGCTTTACAGTTTTCTAAAAATTGTTTTGCCAAGTTCAAATTAAATATATTATAGTTATTGCAGATCTACTTTAATTTGTTTACTTAAATACGCTATACCAATGCAACTTTTGACAGCCTTCGAAATTCTACGTATGTCTTTTTTAGAAATACTTGCAAAAACAAATGTATTCAATCGCTGTGAAACAGTTCCGAACATTTTCGTGAATTTTACAGCTTGTAGAGTTTTTCTGTGAATTTCATTAGCAAAATTGCACTCATCATTGAATATTGAACATTTTGATACACACATTATAGACTATAGGTTTATGGGGATTTTTTTTTCTTTTGTGAATTAAGCGAGTTATTAGGCCCTACTATGTACAGTAAATATATTTATTGATTAGAATATATTGCCGTAAAAACCATCTATTAAGCATATATGAAATAAATGATTTGTGACTAATTGGCTGTTGTTTGATTACTCTATTACATTCTTGTATCGCTGACTAATTGGCTACTTGTTACTTCGTTTCGTTATTATATCGCTGACTGATTAATTTGCTTTGTTTGGTTACTGTATTACATTCTCACATTCTTGTATTGTTGACTAATTAGTTTGTACCTCGATACTTGTTACTTCTTCTCGTTATTCTATCGCTGGCTAATTGGCTAATTGTTACTTAATCTCGTTATTTTATCGCTGTTGTTTGGTTACTGTATTACATTCTCACGTTCTTGTATTGTTGAATAATTAGTTTGTACTTTGACACTTGTTACTTCGTCTCGTTATTGTATCGCTGACTAATTAATTGTTATTTGGTTACTTCTTACATTCTCACGTTCTGCTATTGTTGACTAATTAGTTAGTACTTTGATACTTGTTACTTCGTCTCGTTATTGTATCGCTGACTAATTAATTGTTGTGATTTGGTTACTTATTACATTCTCACGTTCTGGTATTGTTGACTAATTAGTTAGTACTTTGCTACTTGTGACTTCGTCTCGTTATTGTATCGCTGACTAATTTTTGTGATTTGGTTACTTACTTATTATATTCTCACGTTCTGGTGTTGTTGGCTAATTAGTTAGTACTTTGCTATTTGTTACTTCGTCTCGTTATTGTATCGCTGACTAATTGTTGTGGTTTGGGTACATATTTATTACATTCTCACGTTCTGGTATTGTTGACTGATTAGTTAGTCCTTTGCTACTTGTGACTTCGTCTCGTGATTGTATCGCTGACTAATTAATTGTAGGTACTTGGTTACTTATTTATTACATTATCACGTTCTGGTCTTGTTGACTAATTAGTACTTTGATATTTGTTATTTCGTCTCGTAATTGTATTGCTGACTAATGGTCTACTTGTTACTTCGTCTCGTTATTGTATCTAATTAATTGTTGCTTGGTTACAGTATTATATTCTCACGTTCTTGTATTGTTGACTAAATAGTTTGTACTTCACTGTTTGTTACTTCGTCTCGTTATTGTATCTAATTAATTGTTGCTTGGTTACGGTATTACATTCTCACGTTCTTGTATTGTTGACTAAATAGTTTGTACTTCGCTATTTGTTACTTCGTCTCGTTATTGTATCTAATTAATTGTTGCTTGGTTACGGTATTACATTCTCACGTTCTTGTATTGTTGACAAATCAGTTCGTACTTCGCTACATGTTACTTCGTCCATTATTGTATCGCTGAGTAATTAATTGTTGTTCTTTGGTTAATATATTACATTCTCACGTCCTTGTATTATTGACTACTCAGTTCGTACTTCGCTACATGTTACTTCGTCCATTATTGTATCGCTGAGTAATTAATTGTTGTTCTTTGGTTAATATATTACATTCCCACGTTCTTGTATTATTGACTACTCAGTTCGTACTTCGCTACATGTTACTTCGTCCATTATTGTATCGCTGAGTAATTAATTGTTGTTCTTTGGTTAATATATTACATTCTCACGTTCTTGTATTATTGACTACTCAGTTCGTACTTCGCTACATGTTACTTCGTCCATTATTGTATCGCTGAGTAATTAATTGTTGTTCTTTGGTTAATATATTACATTCCCACGTTTTTGTATTATTGACTACTCAGTTCGTACTTCGCTACATGTTACTTCGTCCATTATTGTATCGCTGAGTAATTAATTGTTGTTCTTTGGTTAATATATTACATTCCCACGTTCTTGTATTATTGACTACTCAGTTCGTACTTCGCTACATGTTACTTCGTCCATTATTGTATCGCTGAGTAATTAATTGTTGTTCTTTGGTTAATAGATTACATTCCCACGTTCTTGTATTATTGACTACTCAGTTCGTA
This sequence comes from Periplaneta americana, assembly GCF_040183065.1. Lineage (NCBI taxonomy): Eukaryota > Metazoa > Arthropoda > Insecta > Blattodea > Blattidae > Periplaneta > Periplaneta americana. The sequence continues at coordinate 37,728,325 of NC_091130.1, read as the reverse complement.
CTTCGCTACATGTTACTTCGTCCATTATTGTATCGCTGAGTATTTAATTGTTGTTCTTTGGTTAATATATTACATTCTCACGTTCTTGTATTATTGACTACTCAGTTCGTACTTCGCTACATGTTACTTCGTCCATTATTGTATCGCTGAGTAATTAATTGTTGTTCTTTGGTTAATAGATTACATTCCCACGTTCTTGTATTATTGACTACTCAGTTCGTACTTCGCTACATGTTACTTCGTCCATTATTGTATCGCTGAGTAATTAATTGTTGTTCTTTGGTTAATATATTACATTCCCACGTTTTTGTATTATTGACTACTCAGTTCGTACTTCGCTACATGTTACTTCGTCCATTATTGTATCGCTGAGTAATTAATTGTTGTTCTTTGGTTAATAGATTACATTCCCACGTTCTTGTATTATTGACTACTCAGTTCGTACTTCGCTACATGTTACTTCGTCCATTATTGTATCGCTGAGTAATTAATTGTTGTTCTTTGGTTAATATATTACATTCCCACGTTTTTGTATTATTGACTACTCAGTTCGTACTTCGCTACATGTTACTTCGTCCATTATTGTATCGCTGAGTAATTAATTGTTGTTCTTTGGTTAATATATTACATTCCCACGTTCTTGTATTATTGACTACTCAGTTCGTACTTCGCTACATGTTACTTCGTCCATTATTGTATCGCTGAGTAATTAATTGTTGTTCTTTGGTTAATAGATTACATTCCCACGTTCTTGTATTATTGACTACTCAGTTCGTACTTCGCTACATGTTACTTCGTCCATTATTGTATCGCTGAGTATTTAATTGTTGTTCTTTGGTTAATATATTACATTCTCACGTTCTTGTATTATTGACTACTCAGTTCGTACTTCGCTACATGTTACTTCGTCCATTATTGTATCGCTGAGTAATTAATTGTTGTTCTTTGGTTAATAGATTACATTCCCACGTTCTTGTATTATTGACTACTCAGTTCGTACTTCGCTACATGTTACTTCGTCCATTATTGTATCGCTGAGTAATTAATTGTTGTTCTTTGGTTAATATATTACATTCCCACGTTCTTGTATTATTGACTACTCAGTTCGTACTTCGCTACATGTTACTTCGTCCATTATTGTATCGCTGAGTAATTAATTGTTGTTCTTTGGTTAATAGATTACATTCCCACGTTCTTGTATTATTGACTACTCAGTTCGTACTTCGCTACATGTTACTTCGTCCATTATTGTATCGCTGAGTAATTAATTGTTGTTCTTTGGTTAATATATTACATTCCCACGTTTTTGTATTATTGACTACTCAGTTCGTACTTCGCTACATGTTACTTCGTCCATTATTGTATCGCTGAGTAATTAATTGTTTTTCTTTGGTTAATCTATTATATTCGCACTTTCTTGTATTGTTGACTAATCAGCTCGTACTTTCCTATTTATTACTTCGTCCATTATTTCGCTGATTATTTTAACTGTTGTTTGGTTACTGTATTACATTCTCACGTTCCTGTATTTTCGACTAATTAGTTAGTACTTTATTACCTGTAACTTCGTTATTGTATCACTGACTAATTGGCTGTTGTTTGGTTACTCTAATACGTTCTTACGTTGTCGTACTCGTATTGCTGAATAAGTGGTTGGTGCTTTGCAACTTGTTACTTGGCCGCGTAACGTTGTATCGTTGACTAATTAGCTGCAGTATTGTTGAATAACTCGTTAAAGTTTTGTTACTTGTTACTTCCTCGCGTTGACTAATTGGTTAGTGATTGGTTACGTTATTGTGTCGTTGCGATTAGTTACTACACCGTTGCTCTCTCGCGCCGCGGTATCGTTGCAGTCGCTTCGCGGCTGAAGTCTAAACTTTGAGACCTGTCCCTCGAAGTTTTGGCTCTGGTTCCGCGCGGGCCCCGGGCGTGTTTTTGTTGACCCGCACCACATTGTAGCGCAAGGTTGCCACATCTTGTTTCCCGCCTTTTATATCCCCTCCTCCTCTACTCTTATCTGCATCTCCTTCTTGTACTGCCGCCACCACTGCTCCTAGATGTTGCTCCTTCCATCATCAACTCCGCTTTTCTTCCTCGGACCTCCTCTCCGCTCACTCTACTGTCTAATCATACCAACCTGTTTAATTCACTATTGGCAGGAAATTGATTGATTTCTTATAGTTACTTTATAAGCTCCATTTTAACAAGCGCTTCATACAGGTTTTCTTCGATGCAGTGGTAGAATGAACGTTTCAGCATTGGCACCGCTCATATTTGCATTTCGCCTTCGTGTATTTATTGTATTACGTACAGTATGTGCGGCTCCAATGTGTCTTATTTATTATTATTATTATTATTATTATTATTATTATTATTATTATTATTATTATTACAGGCGTAGTTATTATATCGGCAGTTTTATTACTGTAGCAATAGTATTAGTAATTAATATTGTAGCATTATACTAGTAGTTCTCATTATTATTGTAATAGTGCTAGTAATTATTATTGAGATAAAAGTAATTATTAATGTATACGTAATAGTAGTTGTTACAATTGTCGCAGTAGTTATCACGGTCTTATTAATAACTTAACATTTTTATGGTAGTAGTACATAAGTAGCCTATATGTTATTGTGGTTGTAATAGTAGTAGTTATTATTACGTACCGGTGTTGTTACTTATTGTGGTTGCAGTAGTACGTAAGTATTTATTGTGGTCGTAGTAGTAGTTACTATTACATACCGGCATTACTAATTATTGTGATGGTAGTAGCAAATACTGTAGAGAGCTAATACCGGAAAGCAACGCTATTAACATGGTGTCGGGCGGCGACACGAGAACACTAGCGCTGTCTAGCGGCTTGGTTTGAACAATGCTTCCAATATGTATTGCTTCAAATACCGTACGAAGCTCTCTACTGTATTTGATTGCGTACATAACTAGGAGGGGTTGGGAGGAATTATGGTAGGCCTATACAGTATTACATGAGAGCTAAAGAAATCATTACAGAATGGTCAGATTTACATTCTCGTTAATTTAATTGTCATAACTCTTGAACTAACATTATGATGCTAATAATAATAGTATAAGATGTTTTAAAAGAGATATCACATTGGTGTAAAACAACATTAAAGCTACAGTACATACTTCTTAATTGTCCCATTAGCTCTCTATTCTCCAGGTTACTGATGCATTACTTTTTTAGCTTTTCTTTTTTCCAGTCACTGTTCTACAATTTATTTTGTCACATTCATTTTTTACAAAACAATTGATCATTACGTTAAGAAATTTATTAACGAAAACATGTTTAAATCTTTACATACTGAAATTAGAATTGTGGGAATTAGAAAATTAGCACTGTCATACTTTTTATTTGCAATGTGCTGATAAATGCCTGTCAAGTTTTCAGATTTCAAACTAGCTAGTTCCAGTTTGCATGTCTCTTGTGGTATTCTGCTACAAGCCCACCCTGTCACATATGTTAGTGCGTTATCTGGAATCATACACTGATCATGATTGTCCTCTTCAAGTTCAGCGGTTCTACAAAACTGTTTTCTGTTGCTGGATAACCACTGCAGATTCTAAATGAACTTTCTTCAATCTCCTTCTTCGTAACTAAAAAATCACTGACTTCAATTTCACAGTTGCCTTTCTCTGAAGGTGTTAAGAGCTGGCAGCTCATAATTTCTCTGACGGCAGACTTGAATTTACAGCTGTCAGGGGTAATGTTATTATTACCCTTAGAACGCACGACAGAGCAAATATTTTCAATACAGTCTTGTGTTATACGTCTTGTAAGCAGGAACCGAAAGTTAAAATTTTGTTCCAGATCTTTCCACAACTGACGTAGCGCTATTATATTTTGTATCCAACCCTTAAAGCAAGGAGAGTTTGTCTTTTTTCCCCTCAGAATTTTCATTTTTGAAAACAGACTTTCCAGTTTTTGTAGAGTCGTCCAATGACAAGAAGTAGTTTGTAAAGCCCTGCGTGAGGATTTAGCATCGTTCATGGTCGCTGAATTAAAACAGTCAAATCCACGATCCACTAGCTCTATAAACTCAGCTGTTTGAAGAGCTTCTTCAGGTAGTGACTGAAACGACACATGAGTTTTTATGGCCTTGCTGACTGAATGACTTAGCACCTGTGCAGCCAGACAAACCCCCATGGGCGAGAAAGGTGGAAGTTCTATATGTTTTTGTCTCAAATTTGGGCATAATCGAGGATTCATATCTTTATCCTTATTATACAGTTCAACAACATGTTGCCGCTTGTATACTTCATCTTTGTACGAAAGGTCGTGCCGCTTAAAGTTGTTTCGTACTGACTTTAGGAGATGAGGTGTGTCATGGAGGAAGTACACAATTTCTCCATCTATTTCAATAAATGGTTTATCAACCTCGCATCCCAATAAATTCCCCATTCTAATATTACTGGCTGCCTTGTCACTAACGACTACTTTAGGAAAATAGCCACATTTCCTAACCTCGCGGATGGCTTCGGAAAGAAGATCCTTTAGAACATCACCGGGCGTGGAATTATTAGATAGGAAATACCCTATTATCTGCTTGTAGTTGATTTGCAAGCCCCTAGTCATAAATACTAAAGCCTGATTTGCGGGTTTCAATTCTTCAATTTTTGTTTGATTTTGACTCTCGTACGGTCCAAATTCTACGTACAAATTCTCGTACAAAGTCATCGAATAAATCTGATTTTGCATCATACGAGAAACTTTGTTTCAAAGATATCTCGTCAAGTACAATGGAAACAACTCTCTGAACTGGTGTCAGACTTCTCGATTTTATCTTAAGAAGTTGCATTATTGTCTCATTGAAACCTGGACCAACACCCAATTGTTGCAGCCAATTACGTAAGGAGCGAATAGTCGACAGACAGAAAGTCTTCCTTAAGTATCGATATACATTCGGTGAAGCATAATGCAATGCCAGTGCGAAATTTTTGCCATACACGGTATATCGCCTTCCCATAGGTTTTCTTTTTCTTAGCTTCAACTGAGATTTAAGAAATGAATCTTCTACCAGCAATTGAACACATTCTAAAGATCAATGAGATTTTTCAATTTTTGTGCGTCATCTCTTAGGGTTTGAATGAGTTTCCTTTGTTTTGACATAATTTTCTGCGTATTCCTTAGTTTGTTAGTAAGAATTGTATTTTTTTCAGACGAAATTGTTTCTCTTTTAGGGGTTCTAGCATTCTCCAAGTTATCTGTAACAAGATAAATTGTGTGCTTTATAAGGCTTACAATATTATATTTCGAAACATTTTATATTGTAATCATATTTGCTAGCATCACAGCTTCTTAGACAGGCAACAATTCTTACTTCTAGCTCCCTGCAGGCAACACAAGAAATGTTTCGATCTCCTCTCGCACGGCCGACCCTCTCGTCAACTTATTCAAACCTTTCCGCTTGGAGCGCTGTTAGTCGATGTCGCACATTTGAGAGCCAGCTTTCCGGTATTAGTATCTACAGTATTTGGTAGTAGTACATAAGTATTTATTACTGTGGTCGTAGTAATAGTTATTATTACGTACCGGCATTATTAATTATTTTGATGGTAGTAGTACGTAAGTATTTATTATTGTGGTCGTAGTAATAGTTATTATTACGTACCGGCATTATTAATTATTGTGATGGTAGTAGTACGTAAGTATTTATTATTGTGGTCGTAGTAATAGTTATTATTACGTACCGGCATTATTAATTATTGTGATGGTAGTAGTACGTAATTATTTATTATTGTGGTCGTAGTAATAGTTATTATTACGTACCGGCATTATTAATTATTGTGATGGTAGTAGTACGTAAGTATTTATTATTGTGGTCGTAGTAATAGTTATTATTACATACGGGCATTATTAATTATTGTGATGGTAGTAGTACGTAAGTATTTATTATTGTGGTCGTAGTAATAGTTATTATTACGTACCGGCATTATTAATTATTGTGATGGTAGTAGTACGTAAGTATTTATTATTGTGGTCGTAGTAATAGTTATTATTACATACGGGCATTATTAATTATTGTGATGGTAGTAGTACGTAAGTATTTATTATTGTGGTCGTAGTAATAGTTATTATTACGTACCGGCATTATTAATTATTGTGATGGTAGTAGTACGTAAGTATTTATTATTGTGGTCGTAGTAATAGTTATTATTACGTACCGGCATTATTAATTATTGTGATGGTAGTAGTACGTAAGTATTTATTATTGTGGTCGTAGTAATAGTTATTATTACGTACGGGCATTATTAATTATTGTGATGGTAGTAGTACGTAAGTATTTATTATTGTGGTCGTAGTAATAGTTATTATTACGTACGGGCATTATTAATTATTGTGATGGTAGTAGTACGTAAGTATTTATTATTGTGGTCGTAGTAATAGTTATTATTACGTACCGGCATTATTAATTATTGTGATGGTAGTAGTACGTAAGTATCTATTATTGTGGTCGTAGTAATAGTTATTATTACGTACGGGCATTATTAATTATTGTGATGGTAGTAGTACGTAAGTATTTATTATTGTGGTCGTAGTAATAGTTATTATTACATACGTGCGTTATTAATTATTGCGATGGTAGTAGTACGTAAGTATTTATTATTGTGGTCGTAGTAATAGTTATTATTACGTACCGGCATTATTAATTATTGTGATGGTAGTAGTACGTAAGTATTTATTATTGTGGTCGTAGTAATAGTTATTATTACATACGGGCATTATTAATTATTGTGATGGTAGTAGTACGTAAGTATTTATTATTATGGTCGTAGTAATAGTTATTATTACGTACCGGCATTATTAATTATTGTGATGGTAGTAGTACGTAAGTATTTATTATTATGGTCGTAGTAATAGTTATTATTACATACGGGCATTATTAATTATTGTGATGGTAGTAGTACGTAAGTATTTATTATTGTGGTCGTAGTAATAGTTATTATTACATACGGGCATTATTAATTATTGTGATGGTAGTAGTACGTAAGTATTTATTATTGTGGTCGTAGTAATAGTTATTATTACGTACCGGCATTATTAATTATTGTGATGGTAGTAGTACGTAAGTATTTATTATTGTGGTCGTAGTAATAGTTATTATTACATACGGGCATTATTAATTATTGTGATGGTAGTAGTACGTAAGTATTTATTATTGTGGTCGTAGTAATAGTTATTATTACATACGGGCATTATTAATTATTGTGATGGTAGTAGTACGTAAGTATTTATTATTGTGGTCGTAGTAATAGTTATTATTACATACGGGCATTATTAATTATTGTGATGGTAGTAGTACGTAAGTATTTATTATTGTGGTCGTAGTAATAGTTATTATTACGTACCGGCATTATTAATTATTGTGATGGTAGTAGTACGTAATTATTTATTATTGTGGTCGTAGTAATAGTTATTATTACGTACCGGCATTATTAATTATTGTGATGGTAGTAGTACGTAAGTATTTATTATTGTGGTCGTAGTAATAGTTATTATTACGTACGGGCATTATTAATTATTGTGATGTTAGTAGTACGTAAGTATTTATTATTGTGATCGTAGTAATAGTTATTATTACGTACGGGCATTAATAATTATTGTGATGGTAGTAGTACGTAAGTATTTATTATTGTGGTCGTAGTAATAGTTATTATTACGTACGGGCATTATTAATTATTGTGATGGTAGTAGTACGTAAGTATTTATTATTGTGGTCGTAGTAATAGTTATTATTACATACGGGCATTATTAATTATTGTGATGGTAGTAGTACGTAAGTATTTATTATTGTGGTCGTAGTAATAGTTATTATTACGTACCGGCATTATTAATTATTGTGATGGTAGTAGTACGTAATTATTTATTATTGTGGTCGTAGTAATAGTTATTATTACGTACCGGCATTATTAATTATTGTGATGGTAGTAGTACGTAATTATTTATTATTGTGGTCGTAGTAATAGTTATTATTACGTACCGGCATAATTAATTATTGTGATGGTAGTAGTACGTAAGTATTTATTATTGTGGTCGTAGTAATAGTTATTATTACATACGGGCATTATTAATTATTGTGATGGTAGTAGTACGTAAGTATTTATTATTGTGGTCGTAGTAATAGTTATTATTACATACGGGCATTATTAATTATTGTGATGGTAGTAGTACGTAAGTATTTATTATTGTGGTCGTAGTAATAGTTATTATTACGTACCGGCATTATTAATTATTGTGATGGTAGTAGTACGTAAGTATTTATTATTATGGTCGTAGTAATAGTTATTATTACATACCGGCATTATTAATTATTGTGATGGTAGTAGTACGTAAGTATTTATTATTGCAGTCGTAGTAATAGTTATTATTACATACGGGCATTATTAATAATTGTGATGGTAGTAGTACGTAAGTATTTATTATTATGGTCGTAGTAATAGTTATTAATACATACCGGCATTATTAATTATTGTGATGGTAGTAGTACGTAAGTATTTATTATTGTGGTCGTAGTAATAGTTATTATTACGTACCGGCATTATTAATTATTGTGATGGTAGTAGTACATAAGTATTTATTATTGTGGTCGTAGTAATAGTTATTATTACATACGGGCATTATTAATAATTGTGATGGTAGTAGTACGTAAGTATTTATTATTATGGTCGTAGTAATAGTTATTATTACATACCGGCATTATTAATTATTGTGATGGTAGTAGTACGTAAGTATTTATTATTATGGTCGTAGTAATAGTTATTATTACATACGGGCATTATTAATTATTGTGATGGTAGTAGTACGTAAGTATTTATTATTGTGGTCGTAGTAATAGTTATTATTACATACGGGCATTATTAATTATTGTGATGGTAGTAGTACGTAAGTATTTATTATTGTGGTCGTAGTAATAGTTATTATTACGTACCGGCATTATTAATTATTGTGATGGTAGTAGTACGTAAGTATTTATTATTGTGGTCGTAGTAATAGTTATTATTACATACGGGCATTATTAATTATTGTGATGGTAGTAGTACGTAAGTATTTATTATTGTGGTCGTAGTAATAGTTATTATTACGTACCGGCATTATTAATTATTGTGATGGTAGTAGTACGTAAGTATTTATTATTGTGGTCGTAGTAATAGTTATTATTACATACGGGCATTATTAATTATTGTGATGGTAGTAGTACGTAAGTATTTATTATTGTGGTCGTAGTAATAGTTATTATTACGTACCGGCATTATTAATTATTGTGATGGTAGTAGTACGTAATTATTTATTATTGTGGTCGTAGTAATAGTTATTA